>NC_056747.1:575347889-575355389 GCF_019279795.1 Protopterus annectens | reverse complement strand
GTCTGTTCATTTTATGTGATAGTACGCATCCGAAGGTCTATAGAGCACATCCAGTTTCCTTTGCCCAAAAGGGAAGAATGGATTGCAGCGTGACCATCAAATCTTGTTTTCTTGACTGATTTGTTCAAGACACTGAGATCCAAAATCGGTCTCCAGTCCCTGTTTTCTTTGGAACTAAAAAGAACCTTGAGTAGATTCGGATCCTTGTTGGTCTGCTGGCACTGGCTGAATTGCTCTTTTGCAAGCAGTTTTGAAATTTCCAAAGCTGCTATATCCCTTTGAGCGGTGGAACATCTGGAAGGGATTTTTTGACTGATTTGGAAAACGAAGAAAGGGGATAGAATAGCCCGAAATGATGGACTGTACCCATTTGTCTTGAGTCAGGGATAGCCAGGCTTCTGGGTACAGTGACAATCTTCCCCCGACTGCCTCCGAAGATGGGCAGTCGGGCAACACCTCAGGGATGCTGAAAGGGCTTGTCAGGAAAGGCGTCCCGATTGCCCTGGTTCTGCGGACCCCCCCTGCCCCTAGGGCGACGTCTACCATTGTTATTCCCACCTCTGCCTTTGGTAGGAAAACGACTCTGTGCGTCAGGCGAAGTCCCTTGAGATTGTTTACGGAACCACATCTTCCCACCCTTCTGGCCTTTGGGGTAAGGCCTAAGGGTAGCCAGCTGCGTGTATATATATATATACACACATATATACATATATATATATATATATACACACATATATATATATATATATATATATATATATATATATATATATATATATATATACTAAAAGCAATAGTCCAAACCCAAGCAGATAAAATATCAGTTACCCAACGCAAATAAACAATCCAAGTACTCATATAAGGTAACTGAAATACAGGCAGGCTCCTCAAGGCATCAAATGCAGTACGAATCTGTAAAATATCACGCTGGTCACAAAAGAGTATAAACGAACGTTCTTTATTGGGCACAGTTAGCGCTTTCACCTCCTTGGCTTCATCAGACTGTATTCAAACCCACCAGAAACAGTCATTTATATATCCAACTCCCATCATTAATTAATTGAAACCAATAAAAATCAATAAAAACGTCATGCTTAATGGAATGCATATATAGCTTAAAAAGACATACATTAATTTTCAAGAACCGTATGAAGCGCTTAATAAAACATCTAAAAACAAATATATATACTAACATATCCAAAACTAGAAAATCTATAACTATTATATATAAAAAATTGAAACTTATTATAAAATCATTTATACATATCTAGAAACCACATTTGCCCCTACAGCTAAAACAAACTAACACTATTGCTCTATTATCAAAGTGGAGTACATAAAGATCTATCAAAGGTATCCAAACAAAAGTACAGTTTTGTACCTACCATAAATGTAGATGTTCGAGGATCCACATTGCTGCAGTCCTTACTATTGGGTAGTCCGCTGTCCAGTCGGCCCGAATACCAGAGTATATGGCTGACGTCGGTCAGGGCGCATTAGACTGACGTCAGTACGTCAGGGTACTAATCCGCATGACCGACGTCATATCCTCAGTCTTTTCTTGCCCCAGATGTCAGAAGACCCTAAAAAGACAAGGCCCAAAATACCTGCACCAAAATTATGTACAATATATACAAAAATATATACAAAAATATCAACATATAACCTCACCTACACAACCACCCCTAAACACAGAGGGGAAGGAGGGAGGGTAAATTGGACTGCAGCAATGTCGATCTTCGAACATCTACATTTATGGTAGGTACAAAACAGTACTATGTTCTTCGCTCCACATTGCTGCAGTCCTTACTATTGGGTAGAATCCCAAAGCAGAGGTAAGGGAGGCTGGCAAATCATAAAGAAGTAGGAGCTGACAACATGCCTTGCAAAACAGCTGTGGCAAAACCAGCCCTAGACTTAGAGTAGATAGGAAGGTGATAATGCTTAGAGAAAGTATGCACTGAACTCCAAGTAGCTGCCTCCAAAATATCCCTAGTTGCCACCCCCCTTAGAAATGCTGTTGAAGTGGCAGTAGCCCTAGTGGAATGAGGCCTAATCCCAGCTGGAATCTCCTTGCCATGATGGGAATAACAAAATGCAATGCAAAACCCAATCCACCTAGAAATAGTTTGTTTTGACACAGGCTTGCCCTGAACTCAAAGCAAAAGAAACAAACAACTGCTGAGACTGCCTAAAATCCTTAGTCCTGCTTAAATAATAACGCAATTGCCTGTGTACATCTAAAGTGTGCAAAATCTTTTCCCCTTTATTTTGGGGGTCTGCATAAAAGTAGGCAAATGAATAGTTTGGTTTAAAGCCACACTAGAAACCACTTTAGGCATAAAGGAAGGATTAGTACGTAATGATACCCTATCCTTATGGAAAATCAAAAAGGGCTCTACTGCCATAAAGGCCTGCAACTCAGACACCCTTCTTGCAGAAGTAATAGCCAACAGAAAAGCAGTCTTCCATGACAAGTATTTCAATTCAGCAGTAGCCGCAGGCTCAAAAGGTTGTAGAGTAAGTTTTTCCAACACAAAATTGAGATCCCAAGCAGGAGTAGGAGCTCTCATTGGGGGTCTTATATTCTTTGCCCCTCTAAGAAACTGCTTGAACAAAGGATGCGAAAACAATGGTGGGTCACAATCATAGTGAGCTGAAAGTGCTGCAGCATGAATCTTAATGGAAGAGAAGGACAAACCTTTGTCCAATAACTCAGTAAGATATTGAAGAGCCACACTCAAATTAGGCTCAGAAACCTCCAAATTCTTTGCTGTACTCCAAAATAAAAATCTCTTCCATTTTTCTGCGTACACTTTCCTTGTACTAGGTCTTCTAGCTTCCATAATCACATTTAAAACTTGTTGAGGAAGTTGAGACCTGCTGTGTTTCAACACAGAATATGCCAGGCTGTTAGATGAAGAGAGTGAAGCTTGACATTGAGCAGATGACCGTCCTTCTGAGATAACAGATGAGGAATCAAAGGTAAAGGCCATGGAGGCTTCCTTACCAGACTCCTTAGTAGTGGGTACCAGTGTTGCCGAGGCCAATCTGGAGCTATCAAAATCATCCTTGGCTTGTCTTGTCTGACTTTTAATAGCACCTTTGGAAGAAGAGGCAGAGGTGGAAAGGCATACACATGAAGGTTTTTCCAACTGAAAGACAGAGCATCCACTTTCCAAGCTGTGCGATGAAACCCCTTTGTGCAAAACTTTGGCAGCTGGTGGTTTAGTGGAGAAGCGAACAGATCTATGTCTGGAGTTCCCCATGACACTGTCAATTTCTGAAATACATGAAGATCCAGTTTCCACTCGTGGGGATCCATGATTTGTCTGCTTAACACATCTGCTAAGGAGTTCTGTGCTCCTGGCAGAAACCTTGCCTGAAGAGTTAGTTGCAAGCTTAGCGCAGTCTCCCATAAAATCATTGCTTGCCTGCATAGAGGATAAGAATGTGTTCCCCCTTGCTTGTTGATGTACCACATGACAGTTGTGTTGTCTGTTAGAATCAACACCTGCCCTGGAAGAAGTAACTCCTTGAAAGCCATTAATGCAAACTGGACTGCTAACATCTCCTTCATGTTGATATGTAGATGCTGTAGTCTGGCAGGCCACTTGTCTTGTATCCACTTTCCATTTAGATGAGCTCCCAAGCAATGTCCGAGGCATCTGTCGTTAAAATCTGACTCGCCTCTGGCCGGGTCACAGAGAGTCCCTTGTTTAGGTGACATTCCTGAGCCCACCACAAAAATTCTTTTTGAAGGCAAGGTATTATTTGAATGACAGTGTCCAAATCCTGGCAGTGCTGTGTCCATACATTTTGAGATACCATTGTAGCTTCCTCATATGCAGTTTGGCATTGGGAAGCACCAGAATACAAGATGCCATGAACCCTAATGCTTGAAGGACTGTCCTTGCAGTCAGCACGGACTGATGAGATAGTTGATGGAAGTAAAGTGATAGACTCTTTTGTTTGTCCGGGGTTAAAAAGGCCATCTGGGCTGCTGTATTCAGTCTCACACCCAGAAAGCACATGTCTTGAGAGGGTACTAGACTGGACTTTATTTCGTTCACAGAATACCCTAGGCATCTTAGCACTGCTATAACATATTCCAGATGCTGTAGAAGGTCTTCCTTTTCTTGAGCCAGAATCAGGCAGTCGTCCAAGTAAGGATAGATTTGAATTCCTTGTAGCCTGAAGTAAGCTATCACTGGAGCCAGAACCTTTGTGAATACTCTGGGCGCAGTAGATAAGCCAAAGGGCAATGCAGAGAACTGATAATGAGAATTTCCAGCTCGAAACGCAGATACTTCCTGCAACTTAGCCTTATAGGCACATGAAGGTAAGCTTCCTTGAGATCTAAAGTTACCATCCAGTGATCTTTGCCCAGCAGAGGTAAAAGCTGTTGTAACGTCAACATCTTGAACTTGGGAATGTCCAGATAAGTGTTGAGGAGAGATAAATCCAAAATTGGTCTCCACGTGTTCCCCTTCTTTGGTACTAGGAACAGGCGAGAATAAAATCCTAGGCCCCTTTCTGATACAGGGACTGGCTGAATGGCCCCATCTGGAGTAACTGAGAAATTTGCTTGTGAGCCTCTTTTCTTTGTGGAGGAGGAACGTCTGGCATGCCTTTGAAAGGGGCAATGTATGGAAATAAAACCTGTAACCGTGGTGAATGATATCCAACACCCATCTGTCTTGAGTAATTAAATCCCAATTTTCTTTGAAAAGAGACAGTCTTCCTCCCAAAGGAGCTGCCAGGCGAGAATCTACTGGCAGCTGAAAAGGCAGGTCATTGGGTCTGTTTACGAAAGGACTGACCCCTGCCCTCACCAGAAGTCTGAGCAGGTGAACTCCTGTTCTAGGCCTAAAAGAACCTTGAGCTCTGCCCCTACCACGTCTAGACCTACCCCTAGACTGGGAATCATAAGCAGGATATGTCCACCCCTTAGCAGGCCAATTTCTACTAAACTTCGGTGGCTGCACCTGCAAAAAATCTTTAACAGGTTGCATAGACTTAGCTTTGTCCTCCATTTTCTTTAAAACTGCTTCCACAGGCGAACCAAACAACACATCAGACTGTAAAGGAGCATCCAAAATCCTTGTCTTAACATGCTCAGCTAAATTCTGATCCCTCAACCAGGCATGCCTGCGAAGAACAGAACTAGTGGCAGCCACCCTCGAGGAGGCCTGTACAGCATCAAAACCACATTGCAAAGAATGCTTACCCACTTGTTCAGACACATGAACCAAATCCAGCAACTCTTTACACTCAATACCTTCCGCCAAAGCATCCACCTTAGATTTCAATTGTGAAAGGAGATAATTTTGATATTTTAGCATGTGAAACTGACAATTCAACGCCTCATGGCTAGAGTGGAAGAAGTATACACTTTCTTTCCCCACCTATCCAAAGCCCTTGCCTCTTTATCAGTGGGAACAGGATTTTTAACCACAGAGGCCTTAACACCTTTAGGCCCCTGAGAAACAGTTTCTGGGTCCGCCCTAGGACTCTTAAACAAATACTTATGAGCTTGGGCACCCTATAGTACCTATCAGGTTTAACAGGAGCAGGAGGCAAAGAATCAGGGTTCAGGGAAGCCTCTGCAAAAACATCTTCCACCACATTCAACACAGGAGGAATAGCTAAGGGCCTATGCTGGGGTAAAACAAGAATTCCCTAAGCCTTTTCCTGGAATCAGAGTAATCCTGGCCCTCCCATTTAAAGTGCTCCCTCATGGAATGCAGAGTCTCTGAAAATGAGAAATCCTCAGGAGGAGAAGCTGTAGGAGTGGAATCATCCACATCAGAATCAGAATAAGGAGGATACTCCTGCAAATCTTCCATAGAAGACTCAGAAGCCTCTGAACACTGTTCAAAACTATCAAACTCGGTTCCACCCTAGGCCTCTTATCAGGAGGGGGCATAGAACCTCTAATCATAGTAATCAAATCTTCTGCCATTTTAAGCATATGTTTCTTAGGTACAGAACCCGAAATGCTAGGAGAAGCCCCCACTGAAGCTGAACTTGGCCTACCTCTCAAAGAAGTTTTGGCAACAGAAGGAGAGGCTCTAACTACCTTGGGAAGAGAGGGAAGAACAGTTACCTGAGAAGCCCCTCAGCCTGGCCTACCTCCTGAGAAGGCACATCCTGTAACAGTAAAGTTTCTGCCTGAGACTCCATAGAAACTCCTGGCAAAACCTCTGGCTCCACTGAGCCTTCTAAAGAACCGGCGTCCGGGACTGCGGTTCATCAACCCTAGGCTTCGCTGTTTTGTCCTTGCGCTTCTTGGGAAGCGGGCCGGAGCATCCGGCGGCATTTTATAATTGCAACGCTTCCCAAACACTAACCTGGCACAGTCTAACCTCCTCTTAATAGTGCGTTTGTTAAACCTAGGCACAAGGCATCCAACAACGCCGTGCTCAGGCCCTAAACAAGGTATACACAACGTATGGTAATCCCTATGAGGTATCTGTTTCCCACAAGAAATACAGTTATTCACTTTTTCTGACATCCGGTTAAATACTGAGGCAAGAAAAACCAAAATGTTCCCTAGCGGGTACTTAGCCAACTCTGATTCGGTCTGAAACTCCGGTTTCGGAAATATTTCAGAACGCCAACCTGCACTCGCAAAACTGCTTCTGCATCGGACCATGCGGCAAAAAAGACTGAGGATATGACGTCGGTCATGCGCATTAGTACCCTGACGTACTGACGTCAGTCTAATGCGCCCTGACCGACGTCAGCCATATACTCTGGTATTCGGGCCGACTGGACAGCGGACTACCCAATAGTAAGGACTGCAGCAATGTGGAACGAAGAACATCTAATGTTTAATAATCCTGTAACTCCTACTATCAATGTGAACTATACCTGTCAAACTAACCATACTATCTAATAAGAAGTTTTATATTATTATTATATTTGTTATTGTAGCAAATGTAAACATCTTAACATAATAATAAATTTGCATTAGTGCCATATACTGTCAGCTCAACCGATAACATGTCCTAATATAACCAAAATATCGTCAAGAAGTATTGATAGTTGGTGCCAAACACTAATAAAGTGTATCAGAGGTATTTACCTAGTATATATGTCTCATTTATTTCCCTGTTACCCTCAGCCTTCGTTTCTTTAATATAGTCTGTATATTTATCTTGTCATTTAAACCCGGTGGATGGTCTGCTCTCAACCGGATGATCCATCTGAGTTCTAGTTCTAATGTATATCCCTCCAGATCCCCTCCTCTAGGGCTAGTGTGTACATGTTGGATAACAAAGAAACTGAACTTGTGCGATGAATCATACCTTGCACCATGTCTAGCTAAGGCATTGTGTTCCTGGCCAATCCTGATGTGATATATGTGTTCCCTAATGCGAAACCTGAATTCTCTGTTCGTCTTACCTACGTAAAACGCATCACATGCTCCGCACTGGGCTAAATAGATCACATTAACACTCTTGCAGTTGGTTCCTGTCATAAAGAAAAATTCTG
>NC_056747.1:575204062-575347389 GCF_019279795.1 Protopterus annectens | reverse complement strand
GAAATGTTTGCCAGAACTATAAATTTTCACTGTTCACACAAAGATCCAATACCCAAACAATGAGCAAAAATGACGACCACCAAATGGATGAATATTTTATCAAAATCCTACAGTGTTCTAATCTGTATCATTTATTTATTTTTTTAAAGTAAAAAAAACGTTCTTACGTTTCCAGCGTGTTTGCAATCTATCTGCCATGCTCTGGTAGAAATCCTGAACACACTCAGACTGTTCCTCAACACTTAGCTCCTAAAGCAACATTAAAAAATAGAATTTGAAATTAGTTATGGAAATTAAAACAATATTAAAGATCAGCTTATAATGGTGATTTTTAATAGAGACTCTTTATAATGGTGATTTTTAATAGAGACTCTTTATAAAGCAACACGTGAAAATTGCAGGAGAACATATGCAACTGAGTAAAACACTTTTCTTAATTAAATTTCTAACATTAAAATACTTAAACAGGACTACTTTAAATTCACAGAGTAACAAATGTATATAAAAATGAAGAAAAGAAAACTCAATGAAAGAGGCTGATGGAGTAAAAACTGAGGGTTAAAGGAAGTGTGGCTGAAGGGTTGTAAAGATGCACACAGGCTAGCATGTAGTCAAGTCAGACAAAAGTGAATTAAACGTACTCCCTTCATCAGCCAGTAAAGGATAGCATACAGGGTTAAAGCTAGGAGCTACTCTCCTACAATCATAGGTTTGATTCACTTAGTGTGTGGTTATTAGCTGGACTGTTGTTCATTTGATTTTTGATTCACTCAGTCTGAACTTGTACAATGTGCAATATTGAGCACATTTCTTTGAGGTTAACCATATATGCCTAATACGTGATCTGTTTACAGCAGAGACACAGGAAAAGCTCAAAAAAATGACTATACTTAATTGATGCTATGACGTATTAATTTAAAAAAATGCAAAAATTAAGCTCTGCAAGAACAGCACAAAGATGTGCAACATACATTTACTAATTTCCAGAGGGCTACAATTAACCCTGTATTATCTTTTCAGTCACAGTCACTGTGCATAGCATTTTCTAAGAGAAAGACAACCAACCCATCTCTGAACTTCAATACTTGACTTGTTTGCATTCATTAGTAAACATTCCAAACGCACAACACCCATTCGCTCTATAAATTGGCTCACGTCAGTGTGGTGTTGGATGGTCCAACTATAAACATTTTAGGAAACATCTTACTAATAGGTTTTGTGACAGTAATTGGGCTATTACACTAAATAGAGGCGCTCTTTTGAAATATAAAGAAAAACAAGCAGCTAACAACTCTGATATCAGGCTTGTCACCACATATGGAAGGAATACGGACACACTTATGAATAGTGTACAAAGGCACTGGGGATTGCCAAATTCCGGTAATAATGGCCACACAGGTAGAAACCCCACTCTCCAAAGCTAAGAATACAGCATCCATGGCACCAGATGACATCCTGGGCTGTGTACTACATGAATTACAAAATGAACTGGCACCTCACCTATGTGTCATGTTTAATCATAGCCTCACCTTAGGCTTTGTGCCCACTGAGTGGCGCACAGCTACAGTTATCCCACTCCTCAAGGGGGATCCACCTTGGATCCCAGAAATCAGTCTGACGAGCCTGATCTGCAAGGGCATAGAACGCATTATCAGGAACTTATAAACAAAGACATTGGCAACCTTCAAACACTGGACCCCACCCAGTTTGGGTTCGTGAAGGGCTGATCTTGTCTCCTGAACCTGACTGACTTCTTTGTATCAGTCTCCAGAGCTGTGGACGATGGTAAGGAGGTCCACACAGCCTATCTGGACCTCGCCAAGGCCTTCAACACCATCCCCAACTCTGGAATCACAGATAAACTTACTAAGCTGGGCATAAATCCCTAGGTCACTCGATGGGTTGCCAACTGGTTTACTGACAGAACCCAGACTGTAAAAGTAGCCGACTCCAAATCCAGCTCCAGACAAGTGGAGTACTTCAAGGTTCAGTCCAGGGACCGCTCGTTTGGCATCCTACTTTTCTGAAGTACAGGCAAACACCAATGGACTCTGGCTAACAAAGTTTGCAGATGACTGCAAACTGGGATGCATAATTGAATCCCCAAATGATGTGGATCTTCTACAAAAGGGTCTTACAGAAACAGATGCTTGGTGCCAGAGCCATGGGTTCAAGCTTAATGCCATGAAATGTATAGTTATCCCCTTTGGGAAAAGCCATGTACCCATGAATTGCTACACAGGTGGCAGTACACTAAACACCGAAAGTGTGATGAGAGACTTAGGGACACAGGTGGACAGTGGTCTCACCTTCGATAACCACATCGCCACAACAGTCAGGAAATCTTATGTGGCACACCTCATCACTAAGGGCTTTTCATCCAGAAAAAGGGAGGCCATTGTCTCACTGTACTCATCCCTCATTAGACCCATTATAGAGTAAAACACCCTATTTGTTATGTACCTCAAGACATCTGCAACAGCTGGAAAGACCGCAGAAATACCTCACAAAGTATCACAGGCCTAAAGCAGATGCCTTATGCTGACCATCTAAAAAAACTCCAGCTATACTCTGTGGCATATTGTCTACTCAGGGGTAATCTCTGCTTAACATACAAGGCCATGTCAAACCCTGAGCTGTTGGACATGCTCCACTTAAAGAAATCCCAATCCCTCAGAGCCACCCGCTCCAAGGATCTAAACCTAGTCATCACAATGAAAACAACATGCTGGAGGCATAGGTTCCTGACCCAGAGACTCCCCATACTCTGGAACAGACTGCCCATACATGTCAAGCAGAGCACCACCTTGGCCCTCTTTAAAAGGAACCTTGGCGATTGGATGGGAGATAGGAAATTCATCCCGGGGATCATGTCAGTCGCCCTGCTAGACAGGGGTCCAGGGCAGTAAATATGGCGGGAAGAAATATCCAGGGAATTGTTATGGCTAGGCTTGTATAGGCCCTAGAGCTTATAGCCTAGTACCAACCTATGAACATCTTGTTGGCTGAAAACATCTAAATTTCTCCAGGAGAAATGTCGGTTCTCTTTTTATAGGACGCAGAAATTTGGGTCCCCATTTATGTCGCTATAAACAAGGACCCAGTAGTTCTAGACATACCAGTATACAAACTACCTTATTGGGGGATACTCTTGTTGGGTGTTTTCTCTGTGGTCACTGTAGTCATTGCAATAGAATTATGCAGTACAAACAATTTACAAGTCAAAATTCTGGAAATGTTTTTGATGTCATATTTTTTGCCAACTGCAGTAGTGATCAGGTGATTTATTTGGCTACATGCAGTTGCTCAGCATTCTGTGTGTGTCAGACTTTGAGACTACTGAGAATAAGAATACCTGAATATATTAGTGACATGAGGATTAGGAAGCCCACTAGTGCATTATACAAACATTCCTTAATACATTCTACAGCTGTTTTCAGATTCATGGTAATAGATAAAATTGGGGGCAACAGAATAAATAAAGCAGGTTGGCATACTATTCTTGATGCAAAAGAAAAGGTGGATAATTAAATTGGGTGGACTTTTCCCAGCAGGTCATAACGAGCATTTATAATTTGGCCAATCAGTTTGCTTCTAGTGGCCATGTCATGCATGAAAGAAATTTGTTGTTTGTACCTTTTCAACACGGAGGAAGGCTATGTAACCAATTTAACTGAAACTAGTCCGTTTCTGTTGTTGGCTTACTAAAATATTGATTTTGGTTCAGCATCACAGTTTGCTGGCTTACTTTGCCATTTTTGGATGGTCTAACTAAACAGCATCAGGAACACCTCAAATTCACCATTATATTTCTAAATTCTTAGAGAAAGGGCATTAAGGAGAAATGTATCTAAAAGCTTTGTAGACCATCACTATAAATCTATGTAGACTATCATTAAATCTTCTCACAGTCTTCAATATGAGAATGAGAAACGCCTAGTTTCTGTATTATATCTTTACATTTTAAATGTTGAAAACCAGAAATTCACTTATTCCATGTACACTGAATTACTTCCAAGTACTTTTTAAAGAGAGAACTGGGATGTCACAATGTAGATGAAAATTCCACAACAGGTTTTATTAATAAATTGTAGAAAACATTCAACTGTTGCTAGCTATATTTAAGTAAATCTCAAAAGGGCACTTGTCAACTCACTCTTTACAAAAGTAGGACTGCATGAGGAATAAATGTGATATTTAAAATTAATCAATATACTCAAAATCATTATTACTGGCTGACTCTACAAATATACTGCTACTCATTTATACTCCTATAAATATTTTAATTTTACCAAATTGCGGTAGTGGTGCTGCGGTAGCGTTGTCGCTGCACAGCAAAACGTTGCCCCGTTCGATTCTCAGCTAGAGCGTCTTGTGTGTGGATGCATGCGTGAATGAGCGTACCTTCATTGAAGGTTGTGCATCAGGGCTGGTAACTCGGCACGTAAAAATCCCCTACCAAACATTAGCGGACCGGAGTTCCGTTGTGGCGACCCCTAACCGGGATAAGCCAAAAGACACAACAACAACACAACGGTAGATTTACTGACTTTTTAGGGCTTGCATTTCAGTCCTGTAGCCATATAAAAACTGAGCTGCGGTGGTGGTGCTGCGGTAGCATTGTCGCCTCACAGAAGACGTTGTCCCATTCGATTCTCAACCAGAGCATCTTCTGTGTGGAGACATGCATGAATGGACGTACCTTCGTTGAAAGTTGTGCGTCAGGGCTGGCAAACTCTGCACGTAAAAAATCTACTGCCAATCATTAGCGGACCGGAGTTCCTCTGTGGTGACCCCTAACCAGGAAAAGCCGAAAGATGCAAAGCCATATAAAAACTGAATGGCACACTCCATAGTTATACAAAAGTCCCCTTTTGTGTAAATTTTTGCTATTTTAATATCACCTGCAAAATTTGCAGACCAGGATTTTATCATCCAAGGTGAAGCCAGTGAGGTAAAGGACTGAAAAATACAGGAGAGAGTCTAATTCAATATGATGCATGCCACTTATCATTGCTGCCACCCCTTGCCATTCAAGTTTTTGTAAATAACAGCCAGTCGCTAATCTAGCTAATAAACTGGACCTAGCACAAAGTACAGTTGTGTACACTTACCATAAATGCAGATGTTAGAGTGTATTCACTGTTGCAGTCATCACAGTTTGGTTATCTGCCTGCAGGTAGCCCTCAGGTGGCCTGAATACCAGAGTCTTGGGATTTCTACGTCGGATGCTGTCGCCTCTTCCATGACGTCAGGTCGTCAGGGGTATAAAACATGCAGATGTCATTACGTCGGTTTTTCTTGCCCCAAATGTCAGGAGCCAACAAAATAGGAAGCTATTATATGGTGTGGAACACCCCCAGTAAAAAGTAAATACCACTGCCATAAAAAATGGCCATAAAGAGGATAGGTAGAAAGGATAGAAAAAAACAAGGGGCTGTAGGGAGGGAAGCCAAGACTGCAACAGTGAATACACTCAAATATCTACTATGGTAAGTGTACACAACTGTACTATGTTCTTCATGTTTCACTGTTGCATTCATCACACTTGGGTTGATTCCCAAAGCTGAGGAAGGGTGGAGTCAAGAAGTGTTAGGGCGGGCTGGCTAGCAGGCATTGTAAGACTGGTGTAGCAAATCCAGCTCTGGATTTAGAAAAAACAGATAAGTGGTAATGCTTGGTGAAGGTGTGTACAGAACTCCAGGTTGCATCCTCCAGGATATCCCTGGTAGGGACTCCCCTGAGAAATGCTGTAGAGGTGGAAGTAGCCCTAGTGGAATGTGTTCTGATCCCCTGTGGGGTAGGTTTTCCATGGTGCTTGTAAGCAGAAGTGGATGCAGTGTGCTATCCATTTGAAAATAGTTTGCTTTGAAATAGCCTTGCCCTCTGCCCCTGTAGCAAAGCTGACTAGCAGCTGGTCAGATTTTCTTAAAAGTTTAGTTGTCAAGGTAGAACCTGAGCTGTCTGTGCACGTCCAAGGAGTGCAGGATCCTTTACCTTTTATTCTGAGGGTTAGGGAAGAAGGTTGGCAAATGGATGGATTGGTTTAGAGCCACACTGGATACTACCTTGGGCATAAAAGGATGTGTTAGTCCTGAGGGAATCCTTGTCAGCATGGAAAATAATGAAGGGTTCCACAGCCATTAGTGCCTGTAACTTAGACACTCTTCTTGCTGAAGTAATGGCTAAAAGAAAGGCAGTTTCCCAAGAGAGGAATTTTAACTCTGCTGAAGCAGCAGGTTAAAAAGGGGAAGTGTGAGCTTTTCCAGTACCAAGTTAAGGTCCCAGGCAGCGCTGGGAGCTCTCCTAGGGGGCCTTAAATTGTTAGCCCCTCTCAGGAACTGTTTGATGAGAGAGTGAGAAAAAAGAGGTGGCTCAGTATTATGAGCTGAGATGGCAGAGGCATGAATCTTAATGGATGAGAAGGATAGGCCCTCTGTGGAGCAGCTCTGCTAGGTAATCAAGGATTTGAGGTAAGGAGGGCACCGCTGTGTCCTTTCCTTGAGACTGATTCCAGGAATATCTTTTCCATTTTTCAGCATAGGATTCCCTAGTACTAGGCCTTCTGGCCTCAAGGATGACATCCAGCACCTGTTTGCTGAGGGTTGCTGGTGGTGTATTCAGGTGACAAGCCAGGCTGCAAGGTTTAGGGTTTGCAACTGTGGATGCAAAAACTGTCCCTCCTGCTGAGACAGCAGGGAAGGTGTGAGATGTAGGTGCCAGGGTGGCACTGCTGTCAGACTGCATAGGAGTGGGTACCAGTGCTGGCGTGGCCAATCTGGGGCAATAAGGATTGCCCTTGGCCTATACTGTTTGATCTTGAGTAGCACCTTTTGAGAGGAGGGGCAGAGGTGGAAAGGCATAAATTGAGAGGTTTTCCCATGTGAAGGAAAGGGCATCCACCTTCCTGGCCCTGCTATGAGGGTTCCTGGTGCAGAATTTGCTCAATTGGTGGTTCTCGGGAGAGGCAAAGCGGTCCACCTCCAGTGTCCCCCACCTCTGGATTAGAAGTTTGAATTAGTTGGGCTCTAATTTCCACTCGTGTGGATCCAGTAGATTACTGCTCAAGTCGTCTGCCAGTGAATTTTGTTTGCCTGACAAGAACTGAGCTTGTAGGTGCACTTGGTTGCTCAAGGCTGCATTCCACAGGGCCATGGCTAACCTGCAGAGTGGGTAAGAATGAGTTTCCCCGTTTGCTTATGTACCACATATAACTGTGGTGTTGTCTGTATCAGGAGCTGTCCTGGAAGGATTAGGTATTTGAAGGCTGTCAGAGCATTCTGTACAGCTAGCATCTCTTTCTGATCGATATGCAGAAGAATTTGTCCTGGGCTCCATTTGCCTTGAATGCATTCGCCCACCATGTGAGCCCCCATGTTTGGCCTGATGCATCTGTTGTCAGGGTTTGGGTGATGAGGGGTTGAGTTAAAGGCAGTCCCTTGTTGTGGGTTGCATGCTTCTGCCCACCAAAGGAACTCTGCCCTTAGACAAGGTATGATAGGAATCACTATTTCCAGGTCATGAGAATGTTGACACCAGAGACTTAAGTACCATTGAAGTTTCCTCACATGCAGTCTTGCATATGGAATCAGCAGAATGCATGAGGCCATGAACCCTAGGGCTTGCAGTATTTTCCTTGCAGACAGCTGGGCTTTTGGTGGCCATTAGTTTGAAGAAGCTTGTCAAATAGACCTTCTTTTCTAGAGTGAGGAATGCCATCTAGGAAGTTGTGTTCAAGCTTGCTCCCAGGAATACAATTTTTTGACTGCGCACCAGTTGTGATTTATTTTCATTAATTGAGTACCCCAGTGAAGTTAGGAATCTTTTTACAAATGCCAGGTGCTGAAGTAGCAATTCCTGACTGTCCGCCTGAATCAGGTAATCATCCATGTATGGGTAAATATGAATATTTCTCTTCCTGCAGTATGCAATGGCTGGAGCCAGGCACTTTGTGAATACTCTGGGCGCAGTAGATAAGCCAAAGGGAAGTGCAGAGAACTGATAGTGCAAAGAGCCTGCCCTGAAACATAGATATTTCCTGCAAGACTCCCTTATGGGGATGTGCAGATGAGCTTCTTTTAAGTCTAGGGTGACTAACCGGGCATCCTTGGCTAGCACTGGGAGACGCTGCTGCAGTTTAAGCATTTTGAATTTTGGGACCACCAGAAAGGTGTTGAGAATTGATAGATCCAGGATAGGGTGCCAAGAGCCATCTTTTCTGGGCACCAGGAACAGTCTTGAGTAGAAACCCTGTCCCCACTGTTCTACTGGAACAGGTTGAATAGCCCTGATATTGAGAAGGGAAAGTACTTGCTTTTGAGCTCTGCCCACTGGTTTCAGGAAGGACAACCCGCTTGGGGTTGGCAGTGAATGGAAGTAGAATCTGTATTCCCTGGGATATAATGTTTAGAACCCATCGGTCCTGAGTAATGGACATCCAGTTTTTTGAATGAAGGGCAAGTTTTCCTCCTAGGGGCGCAAGTAATTGGGCAGGGCTGGGAAGGATAATTGAAAAGTCACTGTGAACTTTTTCCATTACAGGGTGGCTTACCACTCCAAGTTTTTGAGGTGGGAGCACTCCACTGTTTAGAGCTCTACATACCCTGAGACTGTAGTCTTGGTAGTCTGTTTCCCCTGGGTTTGGGCTGAGAAGGCCTGGGAGGGGCTAGAAAGGACCAGTTAACCAATGCCTACTGAATCTAGGTGGCTGCACTTGTAAGAAATCTTTGACAGTTGGCATAGATTTCGCTTTTTCCTCCATCTTTTTAAGAACTTCTGCTTTGGTGCCAAACAAATGGTCCTGATTTAAAGGAGCATCTAATAATTTTGCTTTGACATGAACTGGCAAGATATGTTCTTTCAGCCAAGCATACCTTCTCAGTACAGACTGAGTGACTGCAGCCCTGCAAGATGCTTCTAAGGCATCAAAACCACACTGCAAAGTATGCTTAATAACTTGGTTTGCAAAATGCATTAACTCTTGTAAATCGTTATTTTCTGCACAATCTAGAAGTAACACCATTTGTTTTGTTTAATTAGTTACATAATATGCTGCTGGCACTTCAACATGTGAAACTGTCAATTCAAAGCTCTGATGGCAAGGGTTGCAGAGGTATATACCTTCTTACCCAAACTGTCTAAAGTTCTTGAATCCCCGTCTGAAGGGGTAGGGTTTTTGGCTGTAGTAGCCTTAATGCCTTTAGGTCCCTGGGAAATGGTCTCTTGATCCACAGTAGGATTCTTAAAGAGAAATATGTGAGAATCAGGTACTCTGTAGTACCAGTCAGGTTTTCTAGGGGCTGGTGTAAAGTGTCAGGAGTAAGACTGGATTCCATGAAGACATCATCTACAACATCCAGGACAGGGGGTATATAGCTAGAGGCCTGTGTTGAGGCAACTCTAAAAATTCTCAGAGTCTCTTTTTGGACTGAGGATAGTCCTGGCATTCCCAGTGGAAATGCTCTCAAAGTATGCAAGGTTTCACCAAAAGAAAAATCCTCTGGAGGGGAGGCAGAGGGAATGGATTCATCTGTGTCTGAATCCTCATATGTTGATAAGGGTATGTCCTGGTAATCAGAAGGGTCAGAGTCATCGGACTCCTGGTCTGTAGAATCAGAAGGAAACTCAATTCTTTGTCTTTTATAGGGGAAGACTGGCTTCCCTTAGAGTAATAAAGTCTTCAGCCATTCTAAGCATTTGTTTTTATGGCATGGGAGCTTGAGCATACACTTTGCTAGTCGGTTTTCTAGGCGTAGTGCGAACTCTGGGCCTGAGAAACTCGTTTTAGCTAAAAATGAAGTTGTCGGTTTAATACAAACATCAGTAGGTCGGAATACACCCTCAGAAGCCGGAGCCTGCACAGCGGCTCCAGACCCATCCAAGGTAGAGACATAGTACAGTTGTGTACACCTACCATAAATGTAGATGTTCAAGTGTCTTCACTGTTGCAGTCATAACTGTAGGGTATTCCTGCCGGCAGGCAGCCCGTGGTCGGCCAGAATTCCAAAGTCTGGGTCCGGCGTCGGCTGTACCAGCAAGTACCCTGCCATCAGAACGTAGAGGTATAAAGCTGACAGCCGACGCCATCTTCTCCAGCCTTTCTTGCCCCAGATGTCAGAAGCCCCAAAATAACCAAAAGGTGTCCAAAAAGAAACACAAATACACCACAAATGAAGTGGAAGAGAAAACAAGCAAAAAATAAGAGGGGATTGGTGGGAGGGAAACACCAACTGCAACAGTGAAGACACTCGAACATCTACATTTATGGTAGGTGTACACAACTGTACTATGTTCTTCGTGTTTCACTGTTGCAGTCACAACTGTAGGGTAGAATCCCAAAGCTGCGAATGAGGGAGGAGGTTATGCAGAAGAAGGGGCAGCTAGAAGACCCTGCAAAACAGCAGAGGCAAAGCCTGCCCTAGACTTAGAATACAAAGGGAGATTATAGTGCTTAGAAAAAGTATGCACTGAACTCCAAGTGGCAGCTTCCAAAATGTCCTTGGTAGGAACTCCTGAGAAAAACTGCTGAAGTGGCAGCTGCTCTAGTAGAGTGACTTCTAACAGTACCTGGAATCGGTTTCCCATAGTGAGAGTAACAAAACCTTATTCCATGAGCAATCCATTTGGAAATAGTTTGTTTAGAAATAGCCTTACCTAGAGAACTGGAGGCATAAGAGATAAGCAACTGATCAGATTTTCTGAAGACTTTAGTTTTGTCCAGGTAAAATCGTAGTTGTCTGTGTACGTCCAATGAACGTAAGATCCTTTCCCCTTTATTTTGAGGATTTGGAAAGAAGGTAGGAAGGTGAATAGTCTGATTCAGAGCCACTTTAGAAATCACCTTAGGCATAAATGTAGGATTGGTCCTCAAGGAAACTCTGTCTTGGTGGAAGATAAGGCATGGTTCCACAGCCATGAGAGCTTGCAACTCTGACACCCTTCTGGCAGAAGTCAATGCTAATAAGATAGCTGTCTTCCAGGATAAGAACTTGATATCCGAAGCAGCAGCAGGCTCAAAAGGAGGCAAAGTAAGTTTCTCAAAGACATAATTAAGATCCCAAGCAGGAACAGGAGGAGTTCTGGGAGGTCTTAAATTCTTAGCCCCTCTCAAGAATTGTCTCACCAGCTGGTGAGAAAAGATGGGAGGATCAGTGTTGAAATGAGCCGAAATAGCAGAAGCATGAATTTTGATGGGAGGAAAAGGAGAGGCCTTTAAGCAAAAGGTCTGAGAGGTAAAGTAAAATGGAGGAAATATCAGGCAAAAGAGGATCAGAACCTCGATCCTGCATCCAAATACAAAATCTTTTCCATTTAGAAGCATAAGATTTTCTAGTACTAGGCCGCCTAGCTTCTAAAAGAACATCCAGAACTTGTTTGGGAAGAGAAGGAATCAAAGGCCCTTATAGAGCCAAGCCGCCAGGCATAGAGTCTTGATTTGAGTGTGTAGCATGTGACCCTGATGCTGGGACAGAAGAGAAGGGATCAGAGGTAGAATCCATGGAGGTTCCAAGAATAGGTGTTTTAGAGTTGGATACCAAAACTGCCGAGGCCAATTTGGAGCTATCAAAATGATAATCTTGGGTTTGTCCTGTTTTATTTTCAGTAACACCTGAGGCAGAAGAGGAAGAGGAGGGAAGGCATATCCCGAAAGATTCCTCCAGCTGAATGACAGGGCATCCACTTTCCAAGCTGTTTTGTGGAAGGACCTGGTGCAAAAGAGAGGCAACTGATGATTGAGATGGGATGCAAACAGATCTGAGGACAACCCCAAACTGCAGTAATCCTGCTGAATAAGTTGGGGTCCAGCATCCATTTGTGAGGATCCAAAAGGTTTCTGCTTAGGCTGTCTGCTAAGAGGTTCTATTTTCCTGGAATGAATTGAGCTTGAAGATGCAGATTCAGATTTAGAGCTGTGTCCCATAAACTCATGGCTAGTCTGCAAAGGGGGTAAGAGTGAGCCCCGCCCTGCTTGTTTATGTACCACATGACTGTGGTATTGTCTGTACGAATCAGTAGAGGCCCTGGTTGCAAATGATTCTGGAAGGCTAGAAGGGCATTTTGGACTGCCAACATTTCCTTCAAGTTGATGTGCCAGGGAAGGTGCTTCTTTGTCCAAGAGCCCTGTTGGCAAATGTCTAGAAAATAAGCTCCCCAAGCATAATCCGAAGCGTCCGTGGTTATGGTCTGAGAAGGATGAGGCAGACGAAAGGGATTTCCTTTGTTTAAAGCACAAGCCCTGGACCACCAAAGGAACTCTTTTTGGAGGCAGGGAATCAGTGGAATCGTCGTGTCCAGACTGTGGTAATGCTGAGACCATACACTCTTTAGGTACCATTGAAGTTCTCATATGAAGCCTTGCATTTGGAATCAACAGGATGCAAGAAGCCATGTAGCCCAATGCCTGCAGGAATTTCCTTGCAGTGAGCAGAGTTAAAGTAGCCAAGGTCTTGAAAATTGAGGCCAGCTATAATTGTTTTTCTGGAGTGAGGAAGGCCCTTTGCAAGCTTGTGTTTAGAAGAGCTCCCAAAAAGATCATTTGCTGAGAGGGGATCAAATGTGACTTTTGTGTTCACTGAAAATCCCAGTAGTAGGAGAAGACGTTGAACAAACTGCAGATGCTGAAGTAAAAGGTCTTTGCTGTCCGCCTGAATAAGGCAGTCGTCCAGATAGGGGTAAATTTGAATCCCTTGGAGTCTGCAATAAGCTACTACTGGAGTCAGGCACTTGGTAAAGACTCTGGGCGCAGTAGATAAACCAAAGGGCAGTACAGAGAATTGAAAGTGCCTCGAACCTGCCTTGAATCTGAGGTATTTTCTGCATTCCTGCCTGATGGGAATGTGTAAGTAGGCTTCCTTCAAGTCCAATGTCACCATCCAAGCATCCTGGGAGAGCATGGGAAGAAGTTGTTGCAGAGTAAGCATCTTGAATTTCGGAATTTCCAGAAAGGTGTTTAATACTGAAAGGTCCAGAATAGGTCTCCATGAGTTTTGTTTTCTTCGGACCAGAAATAGTCTCGAGTAAAAACCTTTTCCCATCTCTGAAAGTGGAACGGGTTCTATGGCTCTCCTGGCCAATAAAGCGTCCACTTGACTTAAGGCCTCTGACCATTGATGTTTTGGCAGATCTGGCCAACCGATAGACCTTGGCAGAGTATGAAAGTGGAATTTGTAACCTCTTAAAATCACATCTAAAACCCATTTGTCTTGAGTAATACGAGCCCAATTTTGGTAGAAAAGAGAAAGTTTTCCTCCGAGAGGGGCTTCCAGGCAAGGAAGACCTGTACCCCAACAGAGGGAGTCATTGGGTCTGCTTCCTTTGTGATTGAGATCAGTCTTCTCCTCTTCTAGGTGAAGAAGCAGTCCATTGTCTGGACCTGTAAGAGGCCTGAGCCCGACCTCTGGAGCGTCTATATCTTCCCCTTTGAGGCCTGTCAGACGTGGGAAAGGACCAATTTTTAGAGGGCCAATTTCTAGAAAATCTAGGTGGCTGAACTTGTAAGAAATCTTTGACAGTCTGCATAGATTTGGCTTTTTCCTCCATCTTTTTAATAACTTCCTCAGCCTTGGATCCAAACAAAACATCATGCTTAACAGGGGCATCTAACAATTTAGCCTTAACTTGCTAAGGTAAATTCTGCTCTCGAAGCCAAGCATGTCTCCTGATAACAGTACCAGAGGCTGCGGCCCTACAAGAAGCCTCCAAGGTATCAAAACCACAATGTAAACTATGTTTGCTAACTTGTTCAGTTGCATGCAATACATCCTGTAATTCCTTGTCCTCTGCTCATACAGGAAAGGTAGAAAGTTTTTGCTTTAAAACAGACAAAAGAAATTGCTGATACTTGAACATGTGAAACTGGCAATTTAAAGCTCTAATAGAAAGGGTGGCAGAAGTATACACTTTTTGCCCCATCTGTCCAAGGCACAAGAATTCTTTTCAGAGGGAATAGGATTTTTAGATGAAGCAGCCTTAGCAGCCTTGGAACCCTGAGAAATAGTTTCAGGATCTGCAGAAGGGTTCTTGAACAAAAATTGACGGGAATCAGGGACTCTGTAAAATCTATCCGGCTTAGAAGGAGCAGGCGGAAAGGAATCAGGATTCAGGTTAGCTTCAGAAAAAGCATCATCCACAATATCAAGAACAGGAGGGATAGCCAAAGGTCCGTGTTGAGGGAGAAGGAGAAAATCGCTAAGTCTCTTCTTGGAAGCGGAATAATCCTGACCTTCCCAATGAAAATGCTCTCTCATCTCATGCAAGGTTTCCCCAAAAGAAAAATCTTCGGGGGGAGAAGCAGAGGGAATAGAGTCCTCTGCATCAGAATCCTCATAAGGAGGAAAAGAATAATCCTGGTCAGAGGAAGAGACTGAAGACACAGAAGCCTGATCAGAGGAATCATAAGGAATATCCTGTCTAGGCCTTTTTTCAGGAGGGGGTGTGAACCCCTAATCATAGTAAGCAAATCCTCAGCTATCCTTAATTGCTTCTGGGTCTTGGGAGCTGAATCTGAAGAAGCTTGAGAAGAAACCCTTGGCTTAACAGGAGTCTTTGACTTTGCCTTTGTAGTAATAGTGATATGAGAAGGCCTGAAAACCCCTTCAGAAGCCGGTACCTGCACAGCGGTTCCGGACCCATCTAAAGGAGCGACATCCGAAGGTCCTGCAGCAGATAAAATACTGGGCCTAGTTGGCTCCCCATGGGAGTCAGTGTCGGCCATCGGTTCCGAAGTGACTGACGACAGGGGCTGCAAAAGCGCCTCACTGATGACCGCCAAACCCGAAGCTGGCTCCGGCTGCAAAGTATCCTGTTTGGACCTCGGAGGCCTATACTTGTCCTTGCGTTTTTTTGTGAATTCCGGTTGTCGGTAAAGTATCCGACGACATCCTATAATTGAACCGTCTACCGAAATAATTCAAGGCCCAATCGTACCTACGCTTAATAGTGCGAGAATTAAACCTGGCACAGAACCGACAGCAAGAAACATCGTGGTCAGGGCCTAAGCAAGGAAGACAGTAAGAGTGGAAATCTTTATGAGGTATTTGTTTTCCACATGATATACAATTATTAACTTTTTCTGACATCGGAGGAGCAAGAAAAAAGTTTCCCCAACGGGGTACTTAGCTTGAGAAGAGAAGACGACTTCGGACCGACGACAATCAAAGCACGTTGTCTGGAATCCGCCAACCAACAACTTGTGAGCTGCTTTCCACCGCACAGCAAGAAAGACTGGGAAGATGGCGTCGGCTGTCAGCTTTATACCTCTACGTTCGGACGTCAGGGTACTTGCTGGTACAGCCGTCGCGGAACCCAGACTTTGGAATTCTGGCCGAACTTGGGCTGCCTGCTGGCAGGAATACCCTACAGTTATGACTGCAACAGTGAAACACGAAGAACATCTGCAGGTTCCACAGTCGAAGAAGCATCTCGGACTCCGAATGGGTCTCTGCAGAGGCCAGCGAATCTGTAAAAGTGGGCATCAGGGGCTGCAAAGGCGCCTCACTCAGTACCAGCTGACTGGCGACTAGCTTAACGGAAGAGTCTTCGGCAGTTTTGGATCTATGCGGTCTGTCTATCTTTACGTTTTTTCGGAACATCGGTAGTCGGATGGCTTATCGAAGCCATTTCAGAATACAGACATTGAGAGCGAAAGAATTTAGCGACAAAGCTAGCCCAACGATGAATGGTTCGGGTGTTAAGGCACAAAACAGATAGCGAGGGATGTCGTGGTCTGGGTCCAAACAGGTGACACAGTAGGAATGAAAATCTCTGTGATGTATTTGCTTTCCACAGGCAAGACAATTGTTAACTTTTTCTGGCATCAGTTAGAGCAAGAAAAAAGGATCCCCAACGGGGTACTTAGATTTAGAAGACATCAGGTATGAAACTCGAAAAATGTATAGTTTTGTACCTACCATAAATGTAGATGTTCGAGTGTATACACTGCTGCAGTCATTACACTTGGGTTATCCTGCCGTCAGGCGGTTCCCCAGTCGGCCTGAGTTCCAAAGTCTTGGTCCGGCGTCGGTTACTGTCACCTCCTCCCTGACATCAGTGCGACAGGGGTATACAAGATGCAGCCGACGCCATTTTCTTCAGTTTTTCTTGCCCCAGATGTCAGGTGCCTAA
The DNA here is from genome assembly GCF_019279795.1 of Protopterus annectens. Classification (NCBI taxonomy): domain Eukaryota; kingdom Metazoa; phylum Chordata; order Ceratodontiformes; family Protopteridae; genus Protopterus; species Protopterus annectens. The sequence goes on along the minus strand of NC_056747.1, from coordinate 575,331,267 downwards.
ATAGGTAGGCAATTCCAATTGCTACTAAAACATACATAAGAAAAGCAAAAAAACAACCTACAGCTACCAGCTAATACTCCCCATAGGTAGTAAGGGTAGAAGACATAGGTGCATACCAGCCAGTAAGAGGGGAAGGAGGGAGGGTAAACCTGGACTGCAGCAGTGCATACACTCGAACATCTACATTTATGGTAGGTACAAAACTGTACTATGTTCATCGTGTTACATTGCTGCAGTCATTGCACTTGGGTAGAATCCCAAAGCTGAGGTAGGGTGGCTGGTTCTATAAGGTATTAGGGGTGGCTATAAGGCACTGCAGTGGCGAAGCCAGCTCTGGATTTAGAGTATAGAAGCAGATGGTAATGCTTGGTGAAGTTATGTACAGAACTACCACGTTGCTGCTTCCAAAATATCCTTGGTAGGTACTCCCCTGAGGTAGGCAGGTGAAGTGGCTGTTGCCCTGGTGGAGTGAGATCTAATGCTGCTAGGTACAGGTTTTCCATGGTATGTGTAGCAGAAACGTATACAATGTCCTATCCATTTTGAAATAGTCTGTTTTGAAATGGCTTTTCCCTGTGCTCCTGCAGCATATGCTACCAATAATTGCTCAGATTTTCTGAAAGCTTTGGTTTTGTCCAAGTAGAAGCGTAACTGCCTGTGAATGTCCAGAGAGTGCAGTAGACTTTCCCCTTTATTCTGTGGTTTAGGATAAAAAGTTGGCAGGTGAATAGTTTGGTTTAGAACCACACTGGATACTACCTTTGGCATAAACGTAGGGTTAGTTCTTAAAGACACCCTGTCCTGGTGGAAAATGAGGAAAGGTTCCACTGCCATTAGTGCCTGTAATTCTGAAACTCTTTGTGCTGATGTTATTGCCAGGAGCAGAGCAGCTTTCCAAGAGATATATTTTAATTCTGCTAGGTTAGCCGGCTCAAAAGGAGGCAAAGTTAGTTTTTCCAAAACAAAGTTTAGGTCCCAAGTTGGAATAGGTGCTCTACGGAGCAGTCTTATGTTTTTAGCCCCTCTGAGGTACTGTTTTAACAGAGGATCAGAGAAAATTGGTGGATCCGTGTTGCAATGAGCAGAGATGGCAGAGGCGTGGATCTTGATGGATGAGAAGGAGAGGCCTTTGTCTAGCATCTCAGTTAAGTATTGTAGTATCTGAGGAATGTTTGGGACAAGAGGGTCAAGGCTGTGAGCTTGGTTCCAGGCACAGAATCTCTTCCATTTATCCAAATAGGCTTTCCTGGTACTAGGCCTTCCGGCCTCCAGAATGACATTAACAGCTTTGGAGAAAGGCATTGCTCGCTTGACTAAGGAATCTTCCATGCAGCTAGGTTTAAGGTCTTTAGCTGGCTGTGTAGTATTTGATTGTGCCGAGTCAACAGATGTGGGATTTGAGGCAAAATCCAGGGTGGTTCTTGTGCTAAGCTCCTTAAGATTGGGTACCAGTGCTGGCATGGCCAGTCTGGTGCAATCAGAATCAACTTTGCTTCTTCTTGCCTGGCTTTTATGAGTACCTTTGGCAGGAGAGGTAGTAGTGGGAAAGCGCACACTTGTAGGTTCTCCCAGCTGAATGAGAGGGCATCCACTTTCCATGCTTGTGGATGGTAACTCCTTGTGCAGAATTTTTGTAGCTGGCAGTTTATTGGGGATGCAAACAGATCTATGTCCGGGCTCCACCATTTCTGTGTTATCATTCTGAATATTTGGGGATTCAATTCCCATTCGTGGGGATCCATGATGTTTCTGCTTAAGTCGTCTGCCAGTGCGTTTTTCTCTCCTGGCAGGAATTGTGCTTGCAGATGAACTTGAAGGTTTATAGCTGTGTTCCACAAGATCATGGCTTGTCTGCATAGGGGGTAGGAGTGAGTGCCCCCTTGCTTGTTTATGTACCACATAACTGTGGTCTTGTCTGTCTTTAGCAGTAGTTGCCCTGGATGCAGCAGGTCCTTGAAAGCTATAAGGGCATTTTGTACAGCTAGCATCCCTTTTTGATTAATGTGAAGATGCCTTTGTTCTGCGGGCCACGTGCTCTGAAAACATTTGCCTGCCATGTGTGCTCCCCAGGCGTAATCCAATGCATCTGTTGTCAGTGTTTGCCTGGCTGTGGGTTGTGTAAAAGGATGTCCCTTGTTGAGGTGACAAGCTTGAGCCCACCACTGAAACTCCTGTTGAAGGCAAGGGATTAGTGGTATAACCGTTTCCAAACTTTGACAGTGTTGAGACCATACATTCTTTAGGTACCATTGTAGTTTCCTCATATGCAGTCTGACATATGGAATTGGTAATATGCAGGATGCCATGTAACCCAAGGCCTGCAGAATTTTTCTTGCAGGGAGTTGGGTCTTTGTTGCCATCAATTGAAAGTATTGAGTCAGTTGTCCTTGCTTATCTGGCGTGAGATAAACCATCTGGTCCGTTGTGTTCAAGCGGACACCTAGGAATATAATCTCGTGAGGGCACTAGTTTTGATTTCTTTTCGTTTACTGTGTACCCCAGGCAACTTAACTTTTTTACAAACGCCAGATGCTTTAGAAGAATGTCCTTGCTCTCTGCTTGAATCAGGCAGTCGTCCAGGTACAGATAAATTTGAATTCCTTTCTGTCTGCAAAATGCAATTACTGGTGCCAGGCACTTTGTGAAGACCCTGGGCACAGTAGATAAGCCACAGGGCAGTGCAAAGAATTGGCAGTCCATTGAACCAGCTATGAATCTGAGGTATCTTCTGCAGTTTTGTCCGATAGGGACATGCAGGTATGCCTCCTTGAGGTCCAAAGTCACGAGCCAAGCTTTCTTGCCCAGCATGGGAAGAAGTTGCTGTAGTGTCAACATTTTGAATTTCGGAACATCCAGGTGTTTAGAGATGAAAGATCCAGAATGGGCCTCCAGGCTTTGTCCTTTCTGGGTACCAGAAATAGTCTTGAGTAAAATCCTTGTCCTTGCTCCTGTGATGGTACCTTTTGAATAGCTCTCGTTCTCCATGAGTGCTGTCATTTGTTTTTGAGCCTCTGCCCATTGATTTGGTGGCAGATTTGGCATTCCTTTTAAGCTTGGCAGAGTATGAAAGTGGAACCTGTAACCTTGAAATACAATGTTGAGAACCAATTTGTCTTTGGTGAGCATTTGCCAATTGTGGTAGAAGAGTGCCAGTTTTCCTCCCAAGGGGGGCTGCCAAGAGGGATTTGTTTGGCAGCTGTACTGGGAAGTCATTAGAGCTGCTTTTTATATGGTTGGGGCCTGTCTTCCCCTTCTTTCTGGCCTGATGCAACCCATTATCGAGGCCTGTAAGGACCTTGGGTTTGACCTTTACCTCTTGGACGTCTGTATCTTCCCCTTTGAGGTCCGTCTGTAATTGGAAAGGACAGATTCTTAGTTGGTCAGTTTCTGCTAAATCTAGGAGGCTGAACCTGTAAGAAATCCTTCACCGTTTGCATAGATTTTGCCTTATCCTACATTCTCTTTAATACCTCTTCTGCCTTAACTCCAAATAACACATCCTGTTGCAAAGGTGCATCCAATAATTTTGCTTTAACATGATCTGGTAACGTACGTTCTTTTAACCAAGCATGTCTTCTAATGACAGAGCCTATAACTGCTGCTCTGCAGGAGGCCTCTAGAGAATCAAAACTACATTGCAAAGTATGCTTTCCCACTTGTTCAGCTGCATGCAATAAATCCTGCATTTCTTTAAAATTAGGAGGATCTGATTCTGGAAGCATTTTTTGTTTCAACTGAGACAGTAAAAATTGCTGATATTTTAGCATGTGAAACTGGCAATTTAAGGCTCGCATTGCTAAAGTTGCAGATGTATATACTTTCTTTCCCCATCTGTCTAATGCTCTGGAATCTCTGTCCGAGGGAACTGGATTCTTGCCTGATGAGGCCTCAACTCCTTTGGGTCCCTGAGAAATAGTTTCAGGGTCAGCTACAGGGCTTTTATACAGAAATTTATGTGAACCAAAGAAACACAAATTGCAACAAAACACTGCCGAAACCAAGGGTAGGTGTCACGAGAGTATCCTGAGGTAGCAGGCTTCCAAAATGAAGCACTAAAGCTGGCCAAAGCTTCGTTAACTGGAATAAAGATACGCTGATACAAGGAAGGTGCAGATAAAAACCGTTGATTTTAATAGGTCAAATCAGGAAGGTAAAAAAAACGAAGCTAGTAATGTAAAACGCTCCCAAATGCGTTTTTCGTTCAAGTCACTGCTTGAACTTCCTCAGACTTACAATAATATTAAAACCAAGTATCACTTAAATACTCTAATTAATTAGATTAGGTAGTGAATTGACTAATTGGTTAAAAACAGTTTTGCAAAACGAAACTAAAGAACAGCAATCACATGCACCAAAACAGTAAATAGTGAATAAATAATAGTCATAAATAATGAAAGGATGATAAAACATGATGTGCAAATACTCAACGGACCTAACATAGTAAGAAAATAATAAATTAGCACTTAAATTTGTCACACATATAAAGATGTGATAAATAAAAATAATGAATGAGAATGTATACAATATAAAAAGTGTATGCAACCTATCTACTGTTAAAATATTGCACCAAACACACAAAACCTATTATTGTCCACAATAATAAAAATAAAAGTAAAAATAAATATAAAAGTAATAACAGTAATAATTTTGTCGTATGTATGACAATAATAATTTTGACAGTAATAATTTTGTCAAATGAATGACATAGAGATGTGGGAGACAAAACTATAAGTAAACTGACATACAATTACATATATTTTATATGTTTTGTGTATACAATCTGCATACAAGTCATTCATAGTGTAAAAAATGAAAAAATTATAAAAATGTAGATATAAATATACCTTACACGTGAAATGAAAAATAAATTGAATGAAAATATACGCACCATATGTATAATATTGTATGTCAGGTTACAATAAGATATTAGGGGTTATGTATTAGATTTAAGTTAAACCTCAACATGATTTTCGGTAATTCTGATCCAAATTTCTTGGCTGACCCACTACGTGTCCCGAGCAGTTTTAACCCACTCCTGAACAACTCACTACATTTATTTGAACAACTTTGTGAGTTAGAATTCAGGGAAATAACTTCCAGAGCATACAGTAATCACCAGTCCAATATTTCTAAAGATGAACATGAGTTACTATCTATGTTCAGGAAGTTACCGGTAAGAGTTATGAAACCGGACAAGGGGGGAGGGTTAGTAATAGTACACAACGTGGACTATGCTAACATTATGTTAACATTACTGGGGAAGGACACCTATGAAGAAGTCAGTAAGAATCAGTATAACCAAGCATGTCATCACATTAGGTCACATATAAATGATCTCTTTATTGATGGACTAACCACAGGAGAACAAAACCAATATTTAACAATGTTGGCCCCCAGAATCCCAAAGGTTTTCGGCATTCCGAAGCTCCATAAAAACCTTGATAATCCCCCCTTTCGTATGCTAGTTGATGCTCGCCAATCTATTACATACCCAGCTGCCAAATTGACTGACCTAATCCTTAAAAGATATGTTGAAAGGGAGGACCAAATCTTAAAGGATTCTTGGTCGTTCCTAGAATGTATAAGAGAAACAACATTTGATTGGTCATATAATTTCTTAACAGTCGATGTATGTGACCTCTACTCTAGTATCCCCCAAGATGTGGGAACAGAGTGGGTTGTTGAGTTTATAGGATCAAAGGGGGCTTCCAGTGACCAATGTAATTTAGTCGAACAACTTTTGGGTATCATCCTAAAAACAACTTTGTCTCCTTTGAAGACAAGTTGTTTTTACAAAAAATTGGCGTAGCCATGGGGTCCCCAGTGGGTGCAAGTTTTGCAAACTTAGTTATGGCCCACTGGGAGTCATCACATGTATTCAATAGTATTTGGAAACCAAAAATCCACCTGTACAAGCGATATTTGGATGACATCTTCATTTTACTGAAGGGAGACGAGGCAGATGCAAGGGACTTGGTAGGATTTTTTAACTCTACCACAAACTTTTTGAAGTTTACTATGAACTTCCAAACAAGTGACATCTGTTTTTTGGATATTCTCCTCAGTAAAAATCAGGACCAATATATTTCACAAATATATAGGAAAAGTACGTTTTCAAATACATACCTACATTTTTCAAGCTCTCACCCCCAACACCAAAAGAAATCTGTGGTTAAGGGCCAACTGGTGAGGTTAGCTAGGATGACAACACTTGAAGAGGACTTTATAAAAGAATGTGGAAACTTATACCAGATGTTCCAATACCGAGGGTACCCTAGTACATTTTTGGACAACATTTTTGATGAGGTCATCTCAAAAAGAAAGCACAGGGTGTATGAAGCCATACTGGGGGTCCAAGGCAGGATTGAGAACTATGAGACTGACACTTCTTTTATCCAAAGTCCCAACACAATCAATTATGTTGATACCTCAGAATCCAGGCCAGCCAGCAAACAAGTTAATTACACTAACTCGTTTGTTTTCACCTTTTGCCCAGAAGCCAATGAGATTTCAAAAGTGGTGAGGAAATACTGGTTTTGTCTATCCTTAGAGAAAGACTTTTCCACACGTTTGGGCCTCGGCCCCAAAATCACCTTCAAGAGGGGTAGCAACATGAAGGACCTCCTAGAAAGAAAGAACGTGGGTCACAAATTGAGTAAGGGGGGCACCCAAAAATGCGGGGCATGTAGGCAATGCACAAACATCAACACTTCTGACTCATTTACTGTCAGAAACAATACGTTCAGGGTTTGGAAACGCTACAATTGTAACAGCAAACGTGTGGTCTATTTGGCGCAGTGCAAGCTCTGCCCCGCATTTTACATAGGGAAGACCGACAGACGATTGAGGGAGAGAGTTTATGAACATGGCTACGCAATTAATAACAAAAAGGATGACAATGCCCTTGCAAGACATAGCAACACTTTTGTAGGTCACACATTTGACTTTATGGTGATTGACCAAATTATGTCTGACCAAACGAACTGTATTAATGACAGCTTTTTGAAATTACAGTTAGAGAAGAAGGAATTATGTTGGCAGTTACGTTTGGCAGCACATAAAGCACCTGGCCTTAATGAATATTATTCGATCATGTGTATCCTCAAACTCAACTGTCTTCTAAGATAGACTAGTTTCCTTTGTTTAACTAATACCTAGTTGATGTATATTGCACTACAGCCCCTCCAGTCCGAATTCTTAACTTAAGGTCCCTGTTTTGACCATTCATTATTATTAATTTTACAAACTTTATTAATATTAATTTTATTAATTTTATTTTATTAATTTCATTAATATACTCCATTACATTTCAGTAGAAGTAGTGGAGAAGAATTTTTGTAGGGAATATGATCTATACCTCATATATTAGAGATGTTAAGATACAGTACACATCCTTAAATCTAATACATAACCCCTAATATCTTATTGTAACCTGACATACAATATTATACATATGGTGCGTATATTTTCATTCAATTTATTTTTCATTTCACGTGTAAGGTATATTTATATCTACATTTTTATAATTTTTTTAATTTTTTCATTTTTTACACTATGAATGACTTGTATGCAGATTGTATACACAAAACATATAAAATATATGTAATTGTATGTCAGTTTACTTATAGTTTTGTCTCCCACATCTCTATGTCATTCATTTGACAAAATTATTACTGTCAAAATTATTATTGTCATACATACGACAAAATTATTACTGTTATTACTTTTATATTTATTTTTACTTTTATTTTTATTATTGTGGACAATAATAGGTTTTGTGTGTTTGGTGCAATATTTTAACAGTAGATAGGTTGCATACACTTTTTATATTGTATACATTCTCATTCATTATTTTTATTTATCACATCTTTATATGTGTGACAAATTTAAGTGCTAATTTATTATTTTCTTACTATGTTAGGTCCGTTGAGTATTTGCACATCATGTTTTATCATCCTTTCATTATTTATGACTATTATTTATTCACTATTTACTGTTTTGGTGCATGTGATTGCTGTTCTTTAGTTTCGTTTTGCAAAACTGTTTTTAACCAATTAGTCAATTCACTACCTAATCTAATTAATTAGAGTATTTAAGTGATACTTGGTTTTAATATTATTGTAAGTCTGAGGAAGTTCAAGCAGTGACTTGAACGAAAAACGCATTTGGGAGCGTTTTACATTACTAGCTTCGTTTTTTTTTTTTTTACCTTCCTGATTTGACCTATTAAAATCAACGGTTTTTATCTGCACCTTCCTTGTATCAGCGTATCTTTATTCCAGTTAACGAAGCTTTGGCCAGCTTTAGTGCTTCATTTTGGAAGCCTGCTACCTCAGGATACTCTCGTGACACCTACCCTTGGTTTCGGCAGAAATTTATGTGAGTCAGGGACTCTGTAGTATCGGTCAGGTTTAACAGGGGCTGGAGGTAAGGAATCAGGATTTAAAGCTGGATTCAGTATACACATCATCCACAATATCTAACATTGGCGGAATAGCAAGGGGTCTGTGTTGAGGTAATAAAAGGAAGTCTGAGCCTTTTCTTGGATTCTGAGTAATCCTGGCCTTCCCAGTGGAAATGCTCCCTCATGGTATGTAGGGTTTCCCCAAAGGAGTAGTCCTCAGGCAGTGAGGCTGAGGGAATGATTCCTCAGCATCAGAATCCTAATAAGAGGGTAATAAGTATCCTAGATCTGAGGATGAATCAGAAGAGATGGACACCTGGTCAGATGAGTTCTAGTCTGCATCCTGTCTACGCCTTTTATCAGGAGGGGGATGGGACCCCCTGATCAGAGTGATTAGGTCTTTGGCCATTTTGAGCATTTGTTTCTTAGACATGGAGGCCTGCCCTGGAGAATGCTGTATTTGTTTCTTTGATTTTTTTAAAGGAGGCTTAGACTTAGCTGAGGGTTTAATGCTTAACTGAGTAGGTCTGAAGACACCCTCAAGCTGTGGGTTGCTCAGCTACTCCGGATCCCTCTGAATGGTTAGTCTTGGTAGGCTGAATAACTTGTGCGTCCCAAGGCCCAGCCATCTCCACGTGGGAGTCAGAGGCGGCCTGTGGTTCTACAGAAGCGGTCGTCGGGGGCTGCGAAGGCACCTCACTGAAAACCAGCGACTGGCCTAGAAGAGGCTTCGTCATCAGTTTTGGGCCTTGGATGCCTATCCTTGTCTTTGCACTTTTTGTGTATTCTGGTCATCGAAGTTCCGACAGCATGGTATAATTGAATTTTCTACCAAAATAAGGTCAGGCAAAATCAAACAGATGTTTAATAATGCGCTTGTTAAACCTAGCACAAAACAGACAACCAGTGACGTTGTGGTCTGGGCCTAGGCATGAGATACAATAGGAATGGTAATCCTTATGAGGTATTTGCTTCCCACAAGAAATACAGTTATTAACTTTTACGGACATCGGTCTGAGGAAAGAAAAAGTTTCCCCAACGGGGTACTTAGCTTTGTAGAATACTTCGGTTCTGGATTCGGAATGAAAATCTCAGGAGACGGCCGACCAGCACTTACGAACTGCTTTTGCTTCGGGCACCGCGCGGCAAGAAAGACTGAAGAAAATGGCGTTGGCTGCATCTTATATACCCCTGTCACACTCACATCAGGGAGGAGGCGACAGCAACCGATGCCGGACCAAGACTTTGGAACACAGGCCGACTGGGGAACCGCCTGACGGCAGGATAACCCAAGTGTAAAGACTGCAGCAGTGTAACACTATCAAAAATTTCAGGTAGCGGCCGACCAGCACTTGCTAACGGCTTCTGCTTCTGGCTCCTCCACGGCAAGAAAGACTGATGTAATGGCGTCAGCTGCATGTTTTATACCCCTGACGACCTGAGGTTATGGAAGAGGAGACAGCATCCAACGCAGAAAGCCCAATGCTCTGGCATTTGGGCCGACTGAGGGCTACCTGCAGGCAGATAACCCAAGTGGGATGACAGCAACAGTGAACCACGAAGAACATCCAATATTCACAACTCCACAAGCACTGTATCAACCTGGAATTTCTGTTCAACAACCAAGCTAAACAACCCCAACAACTGTAATAAAATTACCATGGCTGATGATCACTCGTCTATGATTTTCTATGATTTGTGCATCATTCAGTTGCCTAGTAATCAAATTATTTTTTAATAACTGTGGAAAAGCTAAAGAGAACACAAAGGCTTAGAAGATCCTACAAGCTGTTTAACTCCAAAGGGATTTTTGCTTTACTATTTTTTTTTGTTCGTTTGTTTATTAGGTATGTGAACTGCTCAGCATAAACCCTTTTCTGGCCACCAGGGTAAGGGCAAGTACAAAAAAAATATATATATACACATACATACATACACACAAGCAGAGAGAAAGAATGAGTACATATTCCACACAAACAGTGACCAGAGATTAGGAGAGAACCCAGGAATTGGGAGAGGCAGTGGCCTTAATCACAAGTCACTGTTTTCCCCAATGAATTAAAGACCATTGCCTTCTGACTGATTAAACAAGCAGCAAGGATACAAGCAATTCCTTCTCAGAGATGTTTTAATTCTAAATTAATCATTGCTCTTCCATTGGCCTTGTTGGATATAAATGTCCCTAATACTCTATCTACCTGATCCACAGGGATGCATAAAACACAGCCAAGTGTAAGAATACTTAAGTTAACACCAGATCCCCACGGAAAATCCAATGTGAAAGTTTTTTTCCCTACTTTGTTGATATTTTTTCCAGTAAGACATTCCACCAGTTGTACCAAAGTCCTAATAAATACTAAAGGTAGTCTTGTACCAGCATCCCATTAAACTGTACTGGTGCATTCAACACCTGTATAAAGCCAGGAGCTTTCGGCACATCTTTGTGACACAACTGGTCTTTACATGGATTTGTGACTGTAGTAGCTACGTCCTTCAAGCATGCTCAATATTACTATCATAAAAACTCAACACTGTAATTAAAAGACTACACAGATTCTTTTAAGGGGATGGAGAAGGAGTAACTTAAGTGTTACTGTGATCTTTTCCTCAAAGATCTACTGTTCTAGTAAGTATCCTTACATGTGATTGCACTATATTATTATTCAAGAAAAGTCACAGAAATAATAAAACAAGTAGACATATTGCCAAACAGCAGTATGGTCATAGCCAAAGAAGGAACACAGTTACAGAACTCCTTGAAGTACATCCATGTCAAAATCTGTCCTAACTTGCAGTGCTTTGTGAAGGTTTAACACCAGAAAAAGTACAGTTGTGTACCTACCATAAATGTAGATGTTTGAGTGTATTCACTGTTGCAGTCATTACTCTTGGGTTATCCTGCTGGCAGGCTACCCGCAGTCAGCCTGAATTCCAAAGTCCTGGTCCGGCGTCGGCTGCTGTAGCCTCTTCCCTGACATCAGTGCGCCAGGGGTATAAAAGATGCAGCCAATGCCATTTTCTTCAGTTTTTTCTTGCCCCAGATGTCAGGTGCCCCCAAAAGGGTAGGCTAAATATATTATGCAAATAAACATACATGCAGTAAAGAAACATTTCCTTCATCTACAAGCAAATACACCACATAGGTTGTAGAGAACAGAGAAGTACAGATAAACCCCAGCAAAAGAAAGGGGGACGGAGGGAGGGTAACCTGGACTGCAACAGTGAGTACACTCGAACATCTACATTTATGGTAGGTACACAACTGTACTATGTTCATCGTGTTTCACTGTTGCACTCATTACTCTTGGGTTGAATCCCAAAGCTGAGGATGGGTGGGTGAGCTAAATAGGATTAGGAGAGGCTATGAGGCCCTGCAGCACTGCAGTGGCAAAGCCTGCTCTGGATTTAGAGTAAAGAGATAAGTGGTAGTGCTTTGTAAAGGTGTGCATTGAACTCCAAGTTGCAGCCTCTAAGATGTCTTTGGTTGGTACTCCTCTGCGGAAGGCTGCTGAAGTGGCTGCTGCTCTGGTAGAATGAGGCCTAATGTCTTTAGGCACTGATTTGCCATGCTGAGAATAGCAGAAACGGATGCAATGTCCTATCCATTTAGAAATGGTCTGTTTTGAGATGGCCTTTCCTTGTGATCCTGCAGCACATGACACAAAGTTGCACAGTCTTTTTGAAAGCTTTAGTTCTGTCCAAGTAGAAGTGTAGCTGCCTGTGTATGCCCAAAGAATGCAGAATTTTCTCACCCTTGTTCTGTGGGTTTGGATAAAAGGTAGGCAAGTGAATGGTTTGGTTGAGGGCCACACTGGACACCACCTTAGGCATAAATGTAGGGTTTGGCCTCAGAGAAACCCTGTCTGGATGAAAAATGATAAAAGGTTCCACAGCCATGAGCGCTTGTAATTCAGAGACTCGTCTTGCAGAGGTTATTGCTAGGAGCAGAGCTGTTTTCCAGGATAAAAAATTTATATCAGCTGTTGAGGCTGGCTCAAAGGGAGGCAGTGTGAGTTTTTCCAAGACATAATTGAGGTCCCATGCCAGAATTGGTGCTCTCCTTGGAGGCCTGATGTTTTTGGCCCCTCCAAGGTACTGCCTTATTCAAGGATGAGAAAAGATAGGTGGTTCTGTATTGTAATGGGCTGAAATGACAGAGGCATGAATCTTAATTGATGAAAAGGAAAGGCCTTTGCCCAGCATCTCAGTTAGGTATTGTAAAACCTGAGGAATATTTGGTACATACGTGTCAATACCTTGTTCCAAGCACAGAATCTCTTCCATTTTTCTGCATAAGATTTTCTGGTACTGGGCCTCCTGGTCTCCAAGATAACATCCATAACAGCTTTTGAAAGAGGAGTGTTCTGAATGGCTACATTATCCGCCATGCTGCCAGATTTAAGGCCCCGAGTTGGCTGTGCAGGATCTGATTGTTTTTTTGGGTCAGCAAGTGAGAAGTTTGAGGCAATATCCATGCTGGACCTTCAGACAAGCTCTTTAGGATTGGGTACCAGTGCTGGCGTGGCCAGTCTGGTGCAATCAGTATCATTTTTGGCTTCTCTTGTCTGACCTTTAGGAGTACCTTGGGAAGGACAGGCAGTGGAGGAAAGGCACATACTGTTAGATTTTTCCAGCTGAAGGATAGGGCATCCACTCTCCATGCTTGTTTGTGATAAGTCCTTGGGCAAAATCTCTGTAATTGGCAGTTGTGAGGAGAGGCAAATAGATCTATGTCTGGGCATCCTCATTTCCTTGTCATCAGGCTGAAGACCTGTGGATCCAGTTTCCACTTGTGGGGATCCATGAGGTTTCTGCTTAGTTCGTCTGCTAGAGTATTTGTTTTTCCTGGCAGGAATTGTGCTTGCAGGTGAACTTGATAAGTCAATGCTGTGCCCCACAAGGTCATTGCTTGTCTGCAGAGGGGGTAGGAATGTGTGCCTCCCTGCTTGTTTATGTACCACATGACCATAGTATTGTCCGTCTTTATCAGTAGCGGTTCTGGATGAAGTTGATCCTTGAAAGCTGTCAGGGCATTCTGAACAGCTAGCATCTCTTTTTGATCAATATGAAGATGCATTTGGCTTGCAGGCCAAGTGCCCTGAATACATTTTCCTGCCATATGGGCCCCCCAGGCCTAATCTGATGCATCCGTTGTCAGTGTCTGTCTGGCTATGGGTAGAGTGAATGGCAGAACCTTGTGGTGACAGGCCTGTGCCCACCATCGAAACTCCTGTTGCAGGCAGGGAATAAGGATAATTACTGTTTTCAGGCTGTGGCAATGCTGAGTCCAAACACTTTTTAGATACCATTGCAGTTTCCTCACATGCAGTCTGGCATATGGAATTAGTAGAATGCAGGATGCCATGAAGCCCAAGGCCTGCAGGATTTTCCTTGCAGATAACTGGGTCTTTGTTGCCAACTTTTTGAAGTAAGAAGTCAGTTGCCTTTGTCTGGCGTGAGATAAGCCATCTGGACAGCTGTATTTAAGCTTGCACCCAGAAATATTATCTCTTGAGAGGGTACTAGTTTTGATTTCTTTTCATTTACTGTGTACTCTAGGCAAATTAGCAATCTTTTTACAAGTGCCAGATGCTTTAGAAGAATGTCTTTGTTCTCTGCTTGAATAAGGCAGTCGCCCAAGTAGGGATACATTTGAATTCCTCTGTCTGCAAAATGCAATTACTGGTGCCAAGCATTTTGTGAAGACCCTGGGCGCAGTAGATAAGCCAAAGGGCAGTGCAAAGAATTGGTAGTGCATTAAGCCAGCTATGAATCTGAGGTATCTTCTGCAAGATTGTCTGATTGGGACATGCAGATATGCCTCTTTTAGGTCTAAAGTTATGAGCCAAGCCTTCTTGCCCAGCATTGGCAGTAGCTGCTGTAGAGTCAACATCTTGAACTCTGGAACCTCCAGAAACGTGTTTAGTATAGACAGGTCCAGTATTGGTCTCCAGGTTTTGTCTTTTCTGGGCACCAAGAAAAGTCTTGAGTAAAATCCTTGCCCCTGCTCTTGTAGTGGTACTTGTTGAATGGCCCTCATGTCCATGAGGGCTGTAATTTGCATTTGTGCCTCTGCCCATTGATCGTGTGGCAGGTCTGGCATACCTTTTTCCCTTGGTAGGGTGTGAAAATGGAACCTGTAGCCCTGGGACACTATGTTCAAGACCCATTTGTCTTGGGTAATCATTTGCCAATTTGGTGAAAAAAGTGCTAGTTTTCCCCCTAAGGGGGCTGCCAAAAGAAAAGTGATTGGGTCTGGCAGAGGAAAGTCATTGGGACGGTTTCCTGTAAGGTTGTGATTTTTCTTCTCCGCTTTTGGAGGTAGGAGCACCCCATTGTTTAGGCCTGTATGAGCCTTGGGGCTGAGATCTGCCTATGGGACGTCTGTTTCTGCCTCTTTGTGGTCTGTCTGAGGCAGGAAAGGACCAATTTTTGGAAGGCCAGTTCCTGCTAAATCTAGGTGGCTGTACCTGTACAAAAAATCCTTAACTGTCTGCATGGATTTTGCTTTATCCTCCATTTTCTTCAGCACCTCTTCTGTTTTAGCACCAAAGTATCATGCTGTAATGGAGCATCTAATAATTTTGCTTTAACATGATCAAGTAGATTCTGTTCCTTTAACCAAGCATGTCTTCTAATAACGGAACCTGTAACAGCGGCCCTGCAAGAGGCCTCTAGTGAATCATAGCCACATTGCAAAGTATGCTTTCCCCACTTGTTCAGCTGCATGCAATAAATCCTGCATTTCCTTGTTCTCTGAACATTCAGAATTTGTCAGCATTTTCTGTTTAAGCAGTGACATTAAATATTGCTGGTATTTCAGCATATGAAACTGACAATTTAAAGCCCTTACAGCCAAGGTAGCATGTAGATGTTAGAGTGCTCATACAGCTGCAGTCATTACAGATGGGTTATCCTGCAGTCAGGCGGGTCCTCGGTCGGCCGAATTCCAAAGTCTAGGTCCGGCGTCGGTTGTAGTCGCTTCTTCCCTGACGTCAGTGCGGCAGGGGTATAAAAGAGGCAGCCAACACCATTTTCTTCAGTTTTTCTTGCCCCAGATGTCAGGTGCCCCCAGAAGGAAGGCAAAACATATTATGCAAACATGCAATGTAGATAAATCAAAAACAGTAGTTGCAAGCAAATACACCATAAAAGAATACCCCAAATAGGTTGTATGATAAAGGTGTTTGTCATAAGGCCTGTCCTAAGAGGGGATGGAGGGAGGGTAACCTGGACTGCAGCTGTATGAGCACTCTAACATCTACATTTATGGTAGGTACAAAACTGTACTATGTTCATCGTGCATACAGCTGCAGTCATTACAGATGGGTAGAATCCCAAAGCTAAGTAAGGGTGGTAGGTACTAAGTGGAACTAGGAGGGGCTAGGATGCCCTGCAGGACTGCCGTGGCAAAGCCCGCTCTAGATTTAGAGTATAGTGGAAGGTGGTAATGCTTGGAGAAAGTGTGCACTGAACTCCAAGTAGCTGCTTCCAAAATGTCCTTGGTAGGGACCCCCCTGAGGAAAGCTGTAGAGGTAGCTGTAGCCCTGGTGGGATCTGATGTATAGAGGCACAGATTTTCCATGAAATGAAAAACAAAAAAGTATGCAGTGGGCTATCCATTTTGAAATTGTCCGTTTGGAAATTGCCTTTCCTTGAGCACCTGTAGCATAGGACACAGAGCTGCTCAGATTTCCTGAAGGACTTTGTTCTGTCCAAGTAATAACGAAGTTGTCTGTGAATGTCCAAGGAATGTAGTAGTCTCTTTCCTTTGTCCTGTGGATTTGGATAAAAGGTAGGTAAATGAATAGGCTGATTCAAAGCTACACTGGATACAACCTTTGGCATGAAGGTAGGGTTGGTTCGTAAGGAAACTCTGTCCTGATGGAAAATCATGAATGGTTGCACAGCCATGAGGGCCTGTAGCTCCGAAACCCTGCATGCTGAGGTAATAGACAGAAGGAAGGTTGTTTTCCATGACAAGTATTGTAGCTCTGTTGATGAAGCCGGCTCAAAGGGAGGCAGGGTCAGCTTTACCAATACGAAGTTGACGTCCAAAGTTGGGACTGGTGGTTTCCGTGGGGGTTTTATATTTTTAGCCCCTCTGAGGAACTGCCTTATTAGAGGATGTGAGAATAAAGGAGGATCTGTATTGTATTGTGCAGAAATGGCTGAAGCATGGATCTTGATGGAGGAGAAGGAAAGGCCACTGTTTAACATCTCAGCTAGGTACTGTAAAATTTGAGGTATATTTATTACCCAAGGATTCTGGCCCTTTTCTTGATTCCAGGAACAAAATAGTTTCCATTTGGCGGAGTAGGTTTTTCTAGTAGAGGGTCTTCTGGCCTCCAAGATGACATCCTGCACCTCCTTGGAGAGGAGAGTCTGTTGGGAAATTAAGGTATTTTCCATGCAGCTAGATTTAAGGTTTTGAGCTGGCTGTGAAGGGTTTTGTAGTTGTGCTGGGACAACAGAAGAACTAGAGGTAGGATCCATGGTGGCGAGTGTGACAGGCTCTTTAGGAGAGGATTCCAGTGCTGTTGTGGCCAGTCTGGAGCAATGAGAATCATTTGTGGCCTCTCTGCTCTGGCTTTTAATAGAACTTTGGTCAGTAGAGGAAGAGGCGGGAAGGCATAGACTGTCAAGGCTGTCCAATTGAAGGAGAGTGCGTCCACTTTCCAGGCCTGTGGATGATAGGTCCTTTAACAGAATTTTTCAACTGGTAATTTCTGTGGGTAGCAAATAGATCTATGTCTGGCTGTCCCCATGCCTGAGTTACCTTTGAGAAGACTTGAGGATGCAACTTCCATTCGTGTGGGTCTGTCAGGTTTCTGCTTAAGTTGTCTGCCAGTGTGTTTTCCTTCCCTGGCAGGAATTGTGCCTGTAGTTGAATTTGTAATTCCAGAGCTGTGTTCCACAGGGTCATGGCTTGCCTGCACAGGGGGTATGAATGAGTTACCCCCTGCTTGTTTATGTACCACATGACTGTGGTGTTGTCTGTCCTTATCAATAGCTGGCCTGGATGCAGTAGGTCCTTGAAGGTCATAAGGGCATTTTGCACGGCTAGCATCTCCTTTTGGTTGATGTGTAGGTGCTTCTCTTTTTGGGACCATTTTCCCTGAATGCACTGATCTGCCATGTGTGCTCCCCAGGCGTAGTCAGAGGCATCCGTTGTGATGATTTGAGTTGCTTGAGGTAAACAGAAAGGGAGACCTGTGTTTCTTTGGCATGCTTGAGCCCACCACAAAAATTCCTTTTGTAGGCATGAAATGAGTGGTATAATTGTTTCCAAGCTGTGGCTGTGTTGAGACCATAAGTTTTTTAGGTACCATTGTAGATGCCTCATATGTAACTTTGCGCATGGTATCAGTAGGATGCAAGATGCCATGAATCCCAGAGCCTGCAGGACTTTCCTTGCAGTTAGTCTGGTTAAAGTTGCCATTTTGTTGAAGAATTGAGACAGTTGCCCTTGTTTGTCTGGCGTGAGGTAGGCCATCTGGGTGGTTGTATTTAAGCTGGAACCCAGGAAAATTACCTGTTGAGAAGGTATTAGTTTTGATTTCTTTTTGTTCACTGTGTATCTCAGGTAGTTTAACAGTTTTATTACAAACGCCAGATGCTGCAATAGAATGTCCTTGCTGTCCGCTTGGATCAGGCAGTCGTCCAGATATGGGTAGATTTGTATTCCTTGTTGTCTGCAGAAGGCAATTACTGATGCCAGGCATTTCGTAAACACTCTGGGCACAGTAGATAAGCCAAAGGGCAATGCAGAGAATTGGTAATGGGTTGAACCTGCAAGAAATCTGAGGTATCTTCTGCAATCTTGTCTGATAGGGGCATGCAGGTATGCCTCCTTGAGGTCCGTTACCAGCCAAGACTCCTTGCCCAGCATGGGAAGAAGCTGCTGTAATGTGAGTATCTTGAATTTTGGTACCTGTAGATATGTGTTTAGGATGGATAGGTCTAAGATGGGTCTCCAATCTTTGTCTTTCCTTGGTACCAGAAATAGTCTGGAATAAAAACCTTGACCTTGTTCTTTTGCAGGTACTTCTTGAATTGCTTTCATATCCATGAGAGCGGAAATTTGTCTTTGTGCCTCTGCCCATTGATTTTGTGGCAGGTTCCGACCGAAGGGCTGCCTGATGACAGGACAACCCATTTGTAAGGACTGCAGATGCATCCTTGAAGGACATCCTGTAGCCTCTGTCTATAATGTCCAGAATCCATTTGTCTTTTGTAACAATATGCCAGTTTTTTGAAAATCATGCCAGTTTTCCACCCAAAGGTGCTGCCATTATAGCTTTGTTTGGCAGGCATAGGGGGAAGTCATTGTGTCTGTTTTCTAAATGACTGTGGCCTATCTTCTCCACCTCTTGGGGTTGGTGCTTGCCACTGTCTAGCTCTGTAAGATCCTTGAGGTTGTCCTCTACTCCTTGGGCCCCTTTGAGGTCTGCCCGTGGCTGGAAAGGACCAAGTTTTTGAAGGCCAGTTTCTGCTGAAGCGTGGAGGTTGCACCTGCAAGAAATCTTTAACCGTTTGAATAGATTTCGCTTTTTCCTCCATTTTCTTTAGCACCTCCTCAGCTTTAACACCGAACAATACATCTTTTTGAAGTGGTGCATCTAATAACTTTGCTTTGACATGATCTGGTAAGGTTTGCTCTTTTGAGCCAAGCATGTCCACGTATGACAGACCCTGTGACAGCAGCTCTACATGAGGCCTCTAAAGCATCAAAACCACACTGCAAGGTATGTTTACCCACTTGCTCTGCTCCATGCAACAAATCATGCAACTCTTTCAAATCTGGCTGTTCTGTTTGTGTCATTTTGCTTTTCAGCTGGGATAACAAAAACTGTTGGTACTTTAACATATGAAATTGACAGTTTAATGCCCTCATGGTTAAAGTGGATGTATACACCTTTTTCCCCCCACCTTTCTAATGCTCCGGAATCTCTCTGAAGGTAAAGGGTTTTTAGCAGTAGAGGCCTTTATCCCCTTGGGACCCTGTGAAATTGTTTCTGGGTCAGCAGTATGGCTTTTATGAAGGAACTGGTGAGAATCAGAAACCCGGTAATACCGGTCAGCAGGGGCTGGAGGTAAAGAATCTGGATTAAGACTGGCTTCTGCGTACACATCATCCAAAATATATAAAACAGGAGGGATGGCCAGGGGCCTATGCTGGGGTAGCAGTAGAAATTCCCTGAGCCTTTTCTTGGAATCTGAGTAATCTTGGCCTTCCCAGTGGAAGTGCTCCCTCAATGTATGCAGGGTTTCCCCACAAGAGTAGTCCTCAGGGGGGGGGGGGGGGGAGAGACTGAGGGAATAGACTCCTCAGCATCAGAGTCTTCAAAAGGGGAATAGGCATAATCCTGGTCCTCAGAATGGTCTGAGGTAAAAGAAGGCTGGTCTGAGGAAGGGTAGTCTTCCTCAAATCTGGGTCTTTTGTCAGAGGGGGGTTGAGAACCCCTGATGAGAGTCATCAAATCCTCAGCCATTTTAAGCATCTGTTTTTTAGGCATGGGGCCTTGGGAGGAGGTCTGAAGGCCTTGTTTTTTAGTTTTGATGGTAGCTTTAGATTTAGTGAAGGCTTTAATAGAGTAGGTGGTAGGCCTGAAGACGCCTTCAGAAATGGCAGGCCTCACTAAATTTTCGGTTTCCCCGCCAAGAGTGGCGTCGGTATCTGCAGTGGGAATGGAGACAGAGGAGCCTGCGACCTCGGGTACTGAAGACACCGGTAAAATAGTTTCATCGGTAGTCAGGGGCTTGCGTAGGCGCCTCGCTGAGAACCAGTAGTCGGCCTTAGCGTGGTCTCAGTACTAGGTGCGGACCTCGGATGCCGATCCTTGTCTTTGCGTCTTTTTCCTAAAACTGGCGTCGGTGTATCCGACAACATGATATAATTAAATCTTTTGCCAAAATAATGAAGGGCGAACTCCACCTGGCGCTTAATAGTGCGCTTGTTGAAACTAGCACAGAAACGGCAGGCCGAGACGTCGTGGTCTGGCCCTAAGCAAGGTATACAGAAAGAGTGAAAATCCTTATGCGGTATTTGCTTCCCACAAGAAATGCAATTATTAACTTTGTCTGACATCGGACTGAGGCAAGAAAAGTTTCCCCAACGGGGTACTTAGCTTTAAAAAAGACTTCGGCTGAAATACTGTTTGTAAATCTCAGGAGCTGGCCGACCGGCACTTGCGAACTGCTTCTGCTTCGGGCACCGCGCGGCAAGAAAGACTGAAGAAAATGGCATCTGCTGCCTCTTTTATACTCCTGCCGCACTGACGTCAGGGAAGAAGCGACGACAACTGATGCCGGACCTAGACATTGGAATTCGGCCGACTAAGGACCCGCCTGACGGCAGGATAACCCATCTGTAATTACTGCAGCTGTATGCACGATGAACATCTTTTTCCCCCCATCTTTCCAGTGCCCTAGAATCCCTATCAGAGGGGACAGGGTTTTTTGCAGTGGAAGCTTTGACCCCTTTGGGACCCTGAGATATAGTTTCTGGGTCAGCAGCGGGGTTTTTATACAGGAATTTATGAGAATCTGGGACCCTGTAGTATCTGTCAGGCTTAGCAGGTGCAGGGGGTAAAGAGTCAGGGGACAGGCGGGACTCTGAAAATACATCATCTACAATGTCTAGAACAGGTGGAATAGCAAGGGGTTTGTACTGAGGTAATAGAAGAAAGTCTCTGAGCCTATTCTTAGATTCTGAGTAATCTTGGCTCTCCCAGTGGAAATGCTCCCTCATGGTATGCAGGGTTTCCCCAAAAGAATAATCCTCAGGAGGAGAGGCTGAAGGAATGGATTCTTCAGCATCAGAATCCTCACAGGGAGGAATAGAATAATCCGGTTCAGAAGAGGAATCAGAGGAAATAGAAACCTGATGAGAAGAATCATATTCTGTCTCTTGCCTAGGCCTCTTATCAGGAGGGGGATGGGGAACCCCTGATCAAAGTAATTAGGTCTTCGGCCATTTTAAGCATCTGTTTTTTAGGCATGGAAGTCTGAGAAGGAGAATGCTGTACATGTTCCTTTGTCTTTAGAGCTGCTTTAGTCTTTGTCTTGGAAGCTGAAGATGGTTTAACATATAACTGTGTAGGTCTGAAGACACCCTCAGAAGCAGATGCCTGCTCAGCGGCTCCGGACCCATCTGAGGGGATGATTTCCAAGTGTCCAATACCTTGAGTATCCACAGGCCCAGTCGGCTCCACGTGGGAGTCAGAAGCAGCCTGTGGCTCTGAGGTAGCGGGCGCCAGGGGCTGCGAAAGCACCTCACTGATAACCGGTGAACTGGACACTGGCCTAGAGGAGGCCTCGTCTGTTTTGGACCTCGTATGCCTATCCTTTTCCTTGTCCTTGCTTTTTTTGTAAACTCCGGTCGTCGGCTGTTCCGATGGCATTATACAATTAAACCTTTGGCCAAAGTAATGAAATGCAAAATCGAACCAACGCTTTATAGTGCGTTGGTTAAATCTAGCACAAAACCGACAGCTAGCAACATTATGGTCAGGGCCTAGGCAAGGAATACAGTAAGAGTGAAAATCCTTATGAGGTATTTGCTTCCCACAAGAAATACAATTGTTAACTTTTTCTACATCGGTCTGGAGCAAGAAAAAAAAAGTTTCCCCAATAGCTTTAATGAAGACTTTGGTTCTGAAATTCGGATTTGAAAATCTCAGGAGTCGGCCAACCGGCACTTGCGAACTGCTTTTGCTTCAGACACCGCACGGCAAGAAAGACTGAAGAAAATGGTGTCGGCTGCATCTTTTATACCCCTGGCGCACTGACGTCAGGGAAGAGGCGACAGCAACAGACGCCGGACCAAGACTTTGGAATTCAGGCCGACTGCGGGTAGCCTGCCAGCAAGATAACACCCAAGAGTAATGACTGCAACAGTGAAACATGATGAACATCATGGCAGCTTCTAAAATGCCTCTTGCAAAAATATTTTGGAAACATGCTGGGTGTAGCTGTTATCATGGAAATGAGCTCTTACTGTGCGCCTTGCAGGAGGTTTATTTAGTTTATCATAGCAAAACACAACATGGTGAGCCGGTCACTTAAGAGTCTGTATATTGGCTAGTCTACCTTTAGCTTTTCTAAATGATATAAAAAACACTTTCTGAAATCATTAGTCCTTCTTGTAGTATCACAATTTGTGTTTTCCACAATTTTGGTAGTCTCAATAAAAAAAAACGTAGTACAATAGACTGAACCAAATGTGAAACTATTTTTGGAATGAAAGATGAATTTTTCACCTATGACACTTTTATTGCAGAATGCCAAGCGAGGTAGTCTGATCTGCACACATTGTAATTATAAAATCCTTCTGCCAAAAACAACAGTAATTACAGATGTGCCTACAATAAGAGAACATTTAAATGCTGTATTTGCAGTTTCAAAGAGATATAAAGTTGACACTTCTGAGTGGTCTTATGTGAAGAATAAATTTAAAGAAGTTTAGAATGATGAACTGCTACCTACAAAATGATTGGAAGATTAGAAGAAATTGCAGAAACAAACATTGAAAAACAAGTGTCACATTTCTGAACACTGCAACTTTTATATTTTCAGTTATTCAAGGATTATGTACAAGTGTGTCCTAGCTTTTTCTTATTGAAGCTATAGGTTCACTATCTCTACAAAGATGACAAAAGCATACAACTGCATTCACCAAAAGAGCAAGATCATCACAGAAGTAAATTTAACTTGCATTAGTTGTTAACAAATACAGATGTTGAAATTCTACATACTTCTAATCCATACCATTTCTGTCTGCCATGGAAGAAAGCACAGTTGTGTAAAATCTTAGCCCAACAGTAGATGTCCTTCTCTTCACTGTTGCAGTATTCCTTACCTAAGGAATCTCCTGCTAAAGATAGCCAAATGTACAGACAGTATACCAAATCCCTTAGTATCTACAGGTGACATATGTCACATGTATGCTTCCCGTGCATGGTATAGGGCATAAAGGTAACGTATGGATGCACTGGGAGTCACTATTTCACAGCAGAAGGATTTATTCTTGCTCATATGTTATCAAATGTTATCCTGAATACTATGCAAGCTGTCTGCAATTTTTATTTACTTTTTATTTCTAGACTTCATCTCCAAAACAGTTTAGTAATCCTCAAACTGCACAATTAGTTCACTTACACAATACACATCTATGGCTTTTTTTCCCCCAATATTAAATCTCTTAGCAATCTGCTTCTGTTCTTAGCCAATTATTTTTTTTCCATATATCCTTCTACCTTGTTAAAGGTATTCAGCCAATCACCAAATTTAAGTCAATGATAATTTCTGACAAAAACTGATGTCTCGCATATAGTGTTTTTTTTTCCCCTTTGGCTTGCAATATGCATTTATCTTACTTGCAAATACTGCAATCTTGCCTTCTGTTAAAAAGAAAATGTCTGATATATTGATGGCTTCCTCGACAAACATTACAAAATATGACATATCAGGTCCTTTCTGGTTTGTTCCCAAGGCCATTCCCAGTAAGAAAGAAAAATCCCGATAGAACATTTTGAGCTGTATCAATTTCCATTAAAATACAACAAATGAAATAAAATTAATTAAAAAAAACTGCAGAGCAAGTGAAATGGATGCTTCATTTATACAACACTTCCTCAGTCTCACTGTTTCATAGATTCATAAACTTTGCAAGGTTACAAGGCAAGGCCTATCCAACAATCAATCATTTTGCCAATACCTACCATCATAGGCACCTCCTGCTCCAAAGAGGGCAAAAGAAGTTAGATCCAGGATCAATTTTAGAAGTCTATCCAATTATCAAAGCGGACTCTGTTTTGTATGTAATGAAAGATTATTCCAGGTATGGGGAAGTGCTTAGTAACAAATGCATATCCCTCCAGAGTGTCACTTAGTTGCTGATGGAGATTCAAGTACTTATTTCTGGAGCCATTTGTTTTAAGGAGATGTAGGAGATCATGGAGGGTTAGGCTTTTACAGTATGGAATGCTAGATATAAATTACTGTGCAGGAAAATACAAGTGATGTAAGTGACAGAGTAAGGGGAGTGAGCCCAAATTGCCCGTCTTGGTAGCTGTTTATCTTTAATTTGGTGATCTTTTTAATTAGGAACCTCTGGGAAATTTCTAGCTCTGTGATTTAGTTTAATAAACACATGTTAAAAGTTGGCACTATCTTTTATAATTAATCTGATCAAGGCAGAGTAGAGGAAAAACAACTTGCTTTGACTTGGAGGAGATAACTTTAGTTCCTATCTGGATTAGACACAAGGGTTTCCAGACTACTGCTGCTTCGTGGTGGTTAAAGATTGGGAGTGGTCTCCAAAGGTGTCCAGATCACTGAAGACTTCATCAGCCAGGAATGGGATGCTGCCTTTCCTTTAAGTTGCTTTCAGGATTTATATACCAAAGATGACCATGTTGCTTCTTAAGCCCATTTTTAATACACCTTTTTTGTATGGCTTAAGCCCTTTGAGTAGTAAAGTGGTACCAGATCCTGAGGGAACGAGAGCATCCATCTTCTAGTCATCAGAAAATGTGGTAGCCAATATGTTCAGATTAGTGTTTTGCAGATCTAAGAAGCATATACCAAACAAAAAGGTGCCACTAATGAGCCCTAAAGAAAACCATATTTTGTTTACAGAGGTAGCATCTGGTAGTTTAACTATGTAAGTTCTGTCAGCCCGTTTGCTACCCATCTTTCAGCATAAAGATCTGTATGCAATACTATAAATATTTACATTTTGGCACACAGAATAGTGTTAAAGCCCTTTGCCAGCCCCAGGTATGCTGTATAAAAACTGCCAGGCAGCATTATACATCTTCAAAAACTTTCTTGAAGTTGTTAAAATTAAGAGCACAATTTTCCTTTCACAAAACAATACTGTTGCGGATCTAAAGCAGTAAGTTTTTTAAATACTGGAATTTATAAAATCAGTTACAATACATTCCATAGCTTTGTAAATTAGTGTGATGGGTCTATTTCCTGGGATCAAATATGAAGCACCCTTTATTGGGGGGGGGGGGGTATAATGATACAAGTTTTCTTGACCTCAATAACCTACACTTTGGTTATACTCAAGCCGAACAGTTTAGGAAGGGCTCAAACAGAAGACAGAAAGAATTTGGCACTTTTTGATTAAGCAACCAGGTATACTGTCAAGATGTTATTTTTTATTTTGCATGTGTGAGACGAGAGACACAGAATCTAGACATAATACACAAGTTTTGGGCGAGAGGAAGGGACTACAAGAATTTGTGGCACCTCAAAGACAGTTTCTGGTGTGAAGTTGACACTAAATTTATTAAAGTTACAGGTGAGCTTGTATTGCTGACCAACCATCTGGTACAAGTAAGAGCATAGTCTCCAGGCATACAGATAATCAGACCTCTCCCAAATTATGTCATGTTGGTTGCTGGTGAGCATTAGGCAGTTCCTGTACTGTCTCTACATGTCAAACCTAACAAGGCTGGCAACAGAAGGGATAGATGTAGACTAGGTTTCCATGTTTGCCATAGGAGTTGAATTACAAGGGCAGGATTAATACGCCGATTCAATGTAGTCAGCAAACAGAAAAGATGTGCTAGATATATTCATAAGTTACTAGAAAATCAATATGCAGATTACTTCAAGCCTAGTCTGGTCAATGAACCATATTGAAAATTTCTCTCCAGCCTCAAGGAGGGCAATACAAGACAGACTGGGCCAAAATTTTAGGTTACACCTTCAGTTCCTGGCTGCAGGAATACAACCAGTGGAGAGGCTTAGAATAAAGATTTTAAGTACGAGTTCAGAAAAGCCAAACAATTTATCTGAGCCCACAGATGCAGTATTCTTTGCTTTTGAGAGGCTTGACAGATCTTGCTCCATACTAATTAAAGAGGATGGTTGTGACTGTTGAATCTCTGCATAGTAATAACTGTGGATTGAGTAAAATTTGAACTAAATCTTTCAGCGAGGATATTAACTATTTCCTTAGGATCAGAGTAAGAAGCATTATTGTGAACTAGCTCTGAAAATTGTCATGTGTTAACTTCCTGATATAGTTAAAAGCAATACTTTTAGTTGTGTTTGGTCTTATTGGCTATTTAAGTTCATATTCAGCTTTGAACTTCCTAATGCTTCCTTAAAGCTCTTAATGTAAACAGAATGAGACTTCTTTTATAAGCATTAAGCAATTTCTTTACCTTGTTATATTAAACTGACATTTCACCATAGGGATTTGTTATTAAAATTTTCACTATACTTGGTGTGGATAGGAATAGTCTTTGTCCAACAGACAAATTGCAAGGGCAGTGCAGAGAAGCCACTTGGCTTTGCATCAAGAGTCTACTTATTCAGGAGGAGGACAGGCTAGAAATGGTGTGGAAATTTTGGTGATACGAGCGTCTTCGAAAGGCAGTGATGGATGTCATCAGTATTACTGACAGACTCATGGCAGTCAGATACCAGCATAGTGATAGGGCAGTATTCATAATCTCAGCCTAAGCCCCACAGTAGGGTTGTGAAATTGAGGGAAAGAACGCATTCAGACAGCAGTTGCAGGACCTAGTAGATAAAGCAGAAGATGAGTAACTTGAATGCACATACCAGGACAGAGAGCAGGATAGAAGGACTGTCTGGGTCCACATGTGTAGGTAGGGCAACAGGAATAAAGAAGGCAAGGCCATTGTAGACTTCTGTCTAGCAAATGGCTTAATAGTAGCAAACACATGGTTCAGAAAGAGAAACAGTCACAAGATCACATACAAGAGTAGCCAACATGCAACTCAGGTAGACTTCCTCCTAGTAAGGAAAGGGCAACAGGGTAGAATTAATGATTACAATTTCATCCCAGTGAAACAGTTGAGCCACAGCAGAAACCCCTGGTTGTCACAATTACCTGCAAGCAGTGGTCACAGAAGTCTCTAAAGTCAACACAGACCATGCTGAAGACCTGGAAGTTGACTGGACAAAAAGTACAAATGTTCAAGGAATTGCTCAGGGCTCTAGAACCTCAAGAGAAGGAAATAAGGAGTTGAAGAAGAATGGCAGCACCTCAAAACAGCATGTGTGAGGACTACAGAACTGATATGTGGCTAACCCAGGTATGGAAATAAGGTACATAAGGAAATTTGGTGGTGGAATGCAGACATCCAGGAAGTCAAAAGAAAGGAGTGCAGGGAAAAGTGTAAGATAGAGAGAGACCAGGCTAGGAAGGCATACTAGTTAGCCAACAAAGAAGCTAAGAAAGGAGTTGCAATAGCAAAGAACAGGGCATCTGAGGCACTCTACCAGCTTCTTGAAAGTGACTCAGTAAGTAGTACAAAAACTATCAAGACAAAGATAGACATAGTCAGTCACCCTTCATAAGGGATGCCAGCAACAACCTGCTCACCAGTCCACAGGAGATCAAAGGCAAAAGGAAGGAGCATTTCCAGCAGCTTCTGAATGAAGGAAACCCCACAGAAGCTGTACTGTCCCAGACATAGGCTATGATGACAGAAGAGGAGTCCATCCTACAAGTAGTATGAATAGCACTAAGGTAAATGAAGTCAGGGAAGGCAACAGGCTCAGATGTGGTCACAGCAGCTATGCTAAAGATGCTGGGTGAGATAGTGGAGACATATCTCCCGAGGGTACTCATAGCAGTGTGAGGAGAAAGGCACATCACAGATGACTGGAAAATAAGCACACTCATGTCAGTGTACAGGAACAAAGGGGCCATCCACAACTGTGGGCAGTAAAGGTATCAAACTCCTGTCACAATGCATGAAAGTTCTGGACAGGGTGATTGATAAATGGATACCTAGGGTAGTAGAATGCAAGATGGATCAGGATGCAGCAGAAATGACCCAATGTTTGCAGCGAGACAAACAGTTGAGAAGAAGCTAGAGATGACTGATGGAAGAGACCATTCCTAGACTTGAAGAAAGCATATGACAAGGTCCCAAGAAGATGACTTGGGACAGACAGGAAGAAGGTAAGAGGAAATGAGAACTCCCAGCAAACGGGGATGGATTGCGTGAGAGAAGATCTGCAGCAATCAAGCATGAATGTCGAAGAAGGCAGGATTATGGCACTGAATCAAGAGAGATGGCGACAGTTAACACGATAACCCGACCCCATGTAGAAAATGGGAAAAGGGGCCGAAGATGATGGGATCTGCCTTATTAATATGACAATTTAAAAGGGAGCAGCAATCAGAAGCATTATTAGCAATGGGATCCACTGGAAAAGGATAATGGCAGAAGATAAATAATCCTGTACAGGATATATATTAATGTGCCAACAGTGATACAGCAACTAGTTGAACCTACAGGGAATAAATTATGTAGCACAGTCTAATCCAAAAGAATTTGCACAGCAAATAGTTGAACCTACAGGGAATAAATTATGTAGCACAGTCTAATCCAAAAGAATTAGCACAGTTATTGTTCAGCAGAGTACACAAGTTCAATATAAAACAGTATGAAGACTGAAGAGGGAGTACTAATTAAAAAATAGTAAGATCTAAAAGCAGTAGACAACTCTAGTTTTGTGTAGTATACAAGTTCAGTAGTAAGACAAGTCAGTTCAGTATAATGATATAAAGGGGACAGAATGGAAACAGTTTTAAATTCCAAGACTCAGAAATTCAAATCTCAGATCAGCGAGACAAAATGTGCGAAAATCAGCCGTACATATACTAAATCCAACATCTGTCTCATTGTACCCTTTTGTTTGAGGTATAGTGAGCTTTAAGTTAATGTGTACAAGTTCAGCGGGTGTAGGAGACCTTGCTCATCCCCACCTGAATAAAGCAATTTTAAAGGAGAACAGTGATTTTTGTGGTTTCTTTTTCAGAATTACAGCTGGGATACAGTTGAAACAGGTAACAAAAAATTACACAACTATACTCTAGAAAGTACAGTTGTGTAAAGTCTTACTATAACAGTAGATGAACACTGCAATAGTATAAAAGGAGGACATCACTTCTGGGATCTCCTAAGTTTTAGCCTAATGTCCAGCCAGTAAACCAAAACGTTTATTACCTAGGGATTTTCATGCATCAGACGTATGCTCCCCGCAGAAGCATAGGGCATACAGGTGACATGCATATGCTGCCAACTCAGAACTTAAGTGTCCAGGAGAACTAGGCTCCCCCAGTGGAAAGCAGGGCATGCACATCCAGAAAAAGGAAGGAATGAAGAAAAATAAAGGAACCTCTTGGCCAGTACAAAAATATCACCCTTGCAAAAATAAGAGAAAAGGGAGTGGGAGGGAAAGAGTGAATACTGCAACAGTGAAAAGGACATCTGTTATGGTAAGATTTTACATAACTGTACTATACCCTTCCATATCAGTGCTGCAGTACTCATTACCTCTGGGAGAGTACAAAAGCTACAGTGAAGGCAAGGAGGAGCCCTCCACAACCCATGCAGGACAGCCTTGGTGAAACCTGCCCTGGAAATGACACCCAATTTGTAATTTTTTTGTGAAAGTGTGAACCGAAGATCAAGTAGGAGCTTCAAGGATGGAGTTGGTGTACAAACCTTTGAAGAAAACCCCGAGGAAGCCACTGCTCTTGTACAACGAGTCCTCACATAAGCAGACAACTGCTTACCAAGAAAATACCAAAAAGAAATGGCTTCGGAAAACCAGGAGGAGATGGTTTGCTTACAAACTAACCAACCTAAAATTCTGGTATGAAAAGCTTAAAAGATAACAAAGATATGCAACTGGAGCATTTCTCCCCGGGCCTCCGCTGAAAACTGGCTTTGTTCCAAGTCGGACTTCCTCAGTAAACAAATGTTAAATAAAAATAAAAGCTTATCAGATTTATGAAAGGCTTTTGTTTTGTCTAAACATCGGAGCTGTCTATGCAAATCCGAAGCATGAAGAAGAGAAAAAAAAAAGAAGGAAGCTGAATAGACTGATTAAGCGACAGCCTGTTAATCACCTTGGGCATAAAAGGATTTGTATGGACAGACACCCTATCTCTATGAAAAAAAACAACAAAGGAAGGAGGGACAGCCATCAATGCCTGTGGTTCGGAAACCCTTCTGGTTGAGGTTAAAGCAACCAATAAAACAGTTTTCCAGGTGCAATGCGACAAAGAAGTGGCAGGCTCAAAAGGTGTCCGATTCAGTTCATCAAGGACAAAATTAAAATCCCAATCCCAAGGAGGAGGAATGGTCTTTCTTGGGGGTCTAATATGAAAGATGCCTTTATGAAACTGCTTGACCTCAAACCTTGAGGGCAAAGGAGGAGTAAGTGGCATTCAGGCAGAAATGACTGACAAGTGGGCTTTCACTGAAGAATATGCCAAGCCAGCATGTGGTAGCTCACACAGGTAAGAAAAAACCAAGAGCATCTCCACTGAAAAGGGGTCCTGGTAATACTTACGACACCAAACAGAAAATCTACTCAATTTTGGACATATACAATTTTCTGGTACTGGGTTTCCTGGCCTCTTGCAGGACCCTTAGCACGTCCTCAGAAAAATAGTGTCAGAAAGGAATCAAAATCCTATCACCCAAAGGCGTCAAATGAAGAGTGGACAGATGAGGGTGAAGGACAGTACCACTGCCCTGTGTGAGAAGATCCATGCAGTGAGGTAACTTGTGATAACTGCCCCTGTCTAGATGGAATAAAAGGGGGAGAACCAGTTCTACCTGTGGCAGCTCCACTGAAAAAGGGTCCTGGTACTCTCTAAAGCCAAAAATACAACATCAATGGGACCAGACAACATCCCAAGCTGCGTCTTGCATCAACTCCAAAATGAACTAGCCCCCCACCTAAACTCCATGTTCAATCACAGACTCACCACAGGCTATGTGCCCATGGAATGGCGTACAGCAATGGTTACCTCACTCCACAAAGGAAGAACCACCACAGACCCCGGGAACTATTGACTTATTAGCCTGACAAGCCTGGTCTGCAAAGCTATGGAGCGTATCATCATGGAACTCAAACAAAGACATTGGTAACCTCCAAAACTTTGGACGCTACTACCCAATTCGGATTTGTGAAAGGTAGATCATGTCTCCTAAACCTGGTAGACTTCTTTGAAACCGTTACCAAGGCCATAGACGAGGGCAAGGTGGTCCACACAGCCTACCTGGACCTCGCAAAAGCCTTTGACACTATCCCCCATTCAGGAATCGTAGATAAGGATTTATGTTAAGGTTGATGAGTTTGTCACAAGATGGGTGGCCAAATGGCTCACGAACAGAACCCACATGGTGAGAGTTGCAGACTCCAGATCAGACTCCAAACCAGTGACAAGTGGAGTGCCCCAGGGTTCAGTCTTGGGACCTCTCCTGTTTGGTATATGCTTCTCTGAAGTGCAAGTGAACACAGAGGGTCTATGGCTAACCAAGTTTGCAAATGACCGCAAACTGGGTGCCATTATCGATTCCCCTACAGACGTAGACATCTTGCAAAAGGGCCTCATCGAGAGACACCTGGTGGCAAAATCATGACTTCAAGCTAAACGCCAAAAAGTGCATTGTTATCCCCTTTGGCAAAAACACTGTACCTATGAATTACCAAACGGGGAAGTTCACTTAACACAAAGTGCAACAAGAGACCTTGGGACCCAAGTGGAGAGTAACCTCTCCTTTGATAACCACATTGCCACAGTGGTCAGAAACTCTTTCTACGTGGCCCACCTAATCACAAAAGGGTTTGCATCTAGAAATAAGGAAGTAGTCGTTCCCCTCTGCTCAATCACTTATCAGACGCCCTCATTGAATACAATGCCCAGTTTGAGATATACCTCGCAAGACACCTAGAACAACTGGAGAGCCCCCAAAAGTACCCCACCAAGAGGATTGCTGGCCTCAAACAGTTGCCCTATGCAGACCGGCTCAAGAAACTCCAACTCTACTCAGTCACATACCGCTTACTCAGAGGAGACCTCTGCCTGACATACAAAGCTATGTCAAACCCAGAATTGATGGACATGCTCCACTTAAAGAAATCCCAGTCTCCCCGAGCTACAAACTTTAGGGACCTAAACCTCACCACAACAATAAATAGGACATGCTGGAGGGATAGATTCTTGTCCTAGAGACTTCCCATGCTCAGAAACAAAATTCCCATCTACATCAAACAAAGCTCATCATTAGCACTCTTCAAGAAAACCTTGATAAGTGGATGGGTGATCAAAAATTCACCCCTGGGATTATGCTCGATAGAGGGACAGGAATTTAATACTACATGGGTGGCGAAAGTCAATACACTGTTGGCTAGGCTTGCTTTGGCCCTCGGGCCGATAGCCTAGTACCTACCTATGAACCTATAAAAGGGAGTCACCAACAAGAATTTTTAGAGACCTTTTCAATTTTGTGAAGGACCCTTAGAAGAACAGAAAGGGGAGGAAAGGCATACAGGAACATTCCATTCCAACAGAAAGACATGGAGTCCACCTTCCAAGCCAAGGTGCTTGTGACTCTGGAACAGAAATGAGGGAGTTGCCTGTTCAGAGGGGAGGCAAAGACCTACTCGAGGAATACCCCCCATCAATGATAATGTCTAAAAACATATCCATACGAAGCACCAGTTTGTGAGGCTGTGTCCCGGACCTGATGAGAAAATCTGCCACAAGACTGAGCTCTGAAGGTATACAGACTGCCTGTAGAATGACCTGCAGACTGATGGCTACTCTCCATGCCTAAAGGGCTAACCTGTAAAGAAGGTAAGACCTTGTGCTCCCTTGTTTGTTGGTGTACCATATGACTGTGGTATTGTCATTATAAACTTTCAATGGACCCAAGACCCACAGCACATGGAAAGCCTGAAGAGCCAAAATGAGAGCCCTCATTTTCTTGATATTGATGTGATCGGCCCCCTGCTGAGGGGACCAAAGGTCATGCAACTTCAGGTGCCTGAAGCAGTTCTGATGCTTTTGTGAATATTTCATGAGATAGCGGAGGAGGGTGAGAAGAGCAACTCGGACTGACAGATAGCTGCCAAATCCACCACTGATGTTTCAGTTTGAGACAAGGAAGTAGAGGACTGAGATGCCCCAGCAGATGCACATGTTGAAGCCACATTGATTTTAGGCACCAGTGAAACTTCCTCATACGAAGCCTGGTGCAGAGAGGTATAGGGATAGTGGAGGCCACGATCCCCAGGGCTCTGAGAAGTTCCCTGCCTGGAAGGAAGGCAGACGGAGCAGGGACAGAAAATCATTTGTAAGGGACAAAACCTTGAAGGCAGGAAGAGATGTTAGCATTGGAAAAGTCTGGAATCTGCAGCCTAGGAAAACATGATCCTAAGACAGAGTCAGCACTGACTTCTGAAAAATGATTGTGAACCCCAGGCTGTGCAAAAGAAGCCGGGTAAACTGAAGATCCTGCACCAGCTTGGAATGAGATGGAGCGTGCAGCAAGAGGTTGTCCAGTTAAGGAAGTACAGTGGATATAAAAAGTGTGCACCCCTGTTAAAATGCCAGGTTTTTGAGATATATAAAAAATGAAACCACAGTAAATCATTTCAAAACTTTTCCCACCTTTAATGTGACCTATAACCTGTACAATTCAATTGAAAAACATATCTGTTAGGGGAAAAAAATAAAAAACGTACAATAAGCTGGTTGCATAAGTGTGCACACCCTTAAACTAATACTTTGTTGAAGCACCTTTGACTTAATTGCAGCATTCAGTCTTCTTGGGTACACACCTGCCATCAACTAGAGACTCTGATTAACCCCAAATAAAGTTCCGCTGTCCTAGTAGGACTTTCCTAGACATTTACTCAGTTGCCCGCTACAGCAAAAGCCATGGTTCGCAGACAGCTTACAAAGCATAAAAAAGGGATCTCATTCTTGAATGGCATCAGTCAGGAGAAGGGTACAAAAATATTTCCATAGCATTGGATATACCATGGAACAAAGCGAAGACAGTAATCAAAAAGTGGAGAAAATATGGGACAACAGTGACATTGCAAAGAACTGGACGTCCCTCTCCAAAACTGATGAAAAGACAAGATGAAAGCTGGTTAGGGGAAGCTGCCAAGAGACCTACAGCAACAATGAAGAGAGCTGCAAGAATTTCTGGCAAGTACTGGTTGTGTACTACGTGACAACAATCTCCTGTATTCTCCATATGTCTGGGACTGTGGGGGTAGTGTTGCAAGACAGAAGCCTTTTCTTACACAGAAAAACATCCAGGCCTGGCTAACATTTGCAAAGCAATACATCAAGTCGCTCAAACGCATGTGGGAAAATGTGTTATAGTCTGACAAGACCAAGGTTGAACTTTTTGGCCACAATTCCAAAAGGTACATTTGGCGCAAACGTAACACTTCACCGTGGGGATAGTGTTCTTTTGGTGATGCGAAGCATGGTGGTGGCAGTATCATGCTTTGGGGTTGCTTTTCTTCAACTGGAACTGGGGCTTTAGTCACGGTGGAGGGAATTATGAACAGTTCCAAATACCAGTCACTTTTGGCCCAAAACCATCAGGCATCTGCTAGAAATCTGAAGATGAAGAGGAATTTCACCGTTCAACACGACAATGACCCCAAGCATACATCCAAATTAACAAAAGAATGGCTTCACCAAAAGAAAATTAAAGTTTAGGAATGGACCAGCCAGAGCCCAGACCTAAACCCAATAGAAAATATGTGGGGGTAACCTGAAGAGGGCTGTGCACAAGAGATGCCCTCAGACTAGGACAGATTTGGAGTGCTTTTGCAAGGAAGAGTGGGCAAATATTGCCAAGATGTGCCATGCTGACAGACTCCTACCTAAGAAGACTGAATGTTGTAATTAAATCAAAAGGTGTTTCGACAAAGTATCAGTTTAAGGGTGTGCACACTTAAGCAATCAGCTTATTGTACGTTTTTTATTTTTTTATATTTTTCCCCTAACAGATCGGTTTGTTTTTAAATTGAATTGTACAGGCTATAGGTCAGATTAAAAGGTGGGAAAAGTTTTGAAATTATTTATTGTGGTCTAATTTTTTTTTAAATCATAAACTAGAGGTGTGTACACTTTTCATATCCACTCTATCGGAGTGCCCTGAAGCCTGGAAAAGGTGACTAGAGGGGTTAGACATTTGGTGAACACCCTTGAGGCTATAGAAAGCCCTGAGGGCAAAAGCAGAGAACTGAAAATGAGGGGAAGAAATCGAGAAAATTAGAAGTTATGTACTCACCATAACGTTCCATCTGAGTAGGTGTATTCATTTGTCTGCAACCTGTGGGTTATGGATCCGACATCGGATCCGAACCGGCATGGTTATCCAGCTATGGATCCAAGCTCTCAGCTCCTCCCCTCACCCATAATGCCCTGCTCTACCCTCATGACCTCAGATCGAGTTTGCCAAAGCAACAATACCCTAAAAAGGGTAACAAGGAATATGCAGGAAACTGAAAGGCCAGGGGGATAGGAGGGCGGGATGGTTGCAGACAAATGAATACACCTACTCAGATGGAACGTTATGGTGAGTACATAACTTCTAAATCTGAAGTAGGAGATTCATTTGTCTGCAACCTGTGGGACAGAGTCCCCAGCTACCTGAATCTTGGGCGGCCATCATGGAAGGATATTCCGGAGCACCGCGGAGCCAAAGGATGCTCTACCCCTAGATGCAAGATCCAACTTATAGTGAGAAATAAATGTATGAGATGAAGCCCACGTGGCTGCTGCACAAATATCATCTAGAGGAATCCTAGCCTTGAAGGCTGCCGAGGTAGATACTGACCGGGTTGAATGAGCATGAACACCCCCCGGTGCGGGCCTTCCTGACGCTTGATAAGCCAATAAAATGCATTGTGAAATCCAGCGGGACAGAGAAACTTTAGAAATTGGCTTGCCCAAATTGAATTTTGCAAAGGAAATGAACAGCTGGTCGGATTGCCTATGACCAGCTGTCCTGTTGAGATAAAATCTAAGTTGCCTGTGAACATCTAATGAGTGTAGCTTATATTCACCTTTGTTTTCATACTTAGGGAAGAAAACAGGGAGGTTAATGGACTGATTGATGTTTGCTTCAGAAGCGATTTTAGGAAGGAAGGACGGGTTGGTCCTGAGGGAGACACGGTCCGGATGAAATACCAAGTAAGGAGGTTTAGCTGACAAAGCTTGAAGTTCAGAAACTCTCCTGGCTGAAGTAATGGCTACCAAAAAGGCTGTCTTGTAGGACAAAAATTTGAGATCCACCGTAGCCGCGGGCTCAAAAGGAGGAGCGGTCAAGGCCTGCAGGACCAAAGAAAGGTCCCAAGGAGGAACTGCTTGTTTTATAGGGGGCCTAAGAAGGAAAGTACCTTTAAGAAATGTTTTACACAATTTGGCTGACATAAGAGGGATAGAATCTTGACCAATGTGATAGTGAGAAATTGCCGCCAGTTGAACTTTGACTGTGGAACTGCTGGCACCATCATTAAAAAGAGAGGTTAGAAAATCAAGCACTACAGGAAGAGGAACCGTGAAGGGATTCAGGCCTTGCCGCTCCGCCCACACAGAGAAACGTTTCCATTTGCTTCGGTAAACCTTTCTAGTGGATGGTTTATGAGCCGCCACTAAAATAGCCTTTACCGGTGAAGAAATACCGGGAGTCCTTATCAAGAGTGGAACTGGAGCAGCCAAGCAGTCAGCTTCAGGTTGTCCAGGTTCGGAGGAGGAATGCAGGATGGATGGGATATCAGATCCGGGATGGGATCCAGAATCCAAGGAGGATTCACCGAGTGAGACCTTAGGAAGGGGAACCAGATCTGTCGAGGCCAGAATGGAGCAATGAGAATCATTCTGCAACCCACCCGAGAAGCTTTCTGAAGAACTTGCAGCATCAGAGGCAAGGGTGGATAGGCATACAGAAGACCGGGTGGCCAAGCATGCACCAGAGCGTCTCTTGGGGTACCTCCGGGAGGAGGTATTAGAGCGAAAAACTGTCGCACTTGGTGTTTGAGGGAGAAGCAAAAGATCGCAGGAAGGGTTCCCCACCGTGCGAATATGCGTTCGCTACTTGACAATTGAGAGACCACTCGTAAGGGGTCAGAATGGTGCGACTGAGCTTGTCCGCTAGGATGTTGGACCGACCGGAATGCGTTGCTATGAGAAAGCGATTGGTGGAGATTGCCCATTCCCAAACTCTCATGGCCTCTCGACAAAGAGGGTAAGACCTTGTTCCCCTTGCTTGTTGATGTACCAGACAACAGACATATTGTCCGATTGAATCGCAATTGTTCCCAAGGGAAGAAAGTCCTGAAGTGCTAGCAACGCTAAGAGCACTGCTCTCATCTCTAGAACATTGATATGCAGTAAGGTCTCTGAATCGTTCCACGTGCCTTGGACTGTCCGCTCAAAGTGCCCCCACCCGAGGCGGGAGGCGTCCGTGGTCACCGTGGCGAGAGGGGAGAAGCACAAAATGGGCGACCCTCGTGGAGATCCGGGGAGTGGAGCCACCACAAGAGGGACCGCTTGCAAGCCTTGCTGATCGCTATGGGATGATGCATGGGGAGAGCAAGGTATGACCACTGTACTAAGAGCGTCCACTGTAGAATGCGCATATTGAGTCTGGCAAGAGGAAGAAGTGCTATCGACGAAGCCATGGACCCTAGAGCCCTCAGGACCAACTCCGCTGGAACAGAACATGAATGGAGAATGGCCCGCACCTGGAGCTGCAGATTTAGAACTCTGTCCGCAGTGAGGAAGGCTCGTAAACTCCTTGTGTCTAGTCTGGCCCCTATGAAATCTAAGAGCTGAGTGGGTGCCAGGTTGGACTTGTTTGTATTTATTGTGATGCCCAGAAACGGAGCAAGATGGAGAAAGGAGTCTCGCGCCGAGAGAAGTAGATGCCTTGTTGGGGCGGTAAGGAGCCAGTCGTCCAGGTAGGGAAAGACCTGCACCCCCTGAAGCCTCAGGTGGGCCGCCACCACTGCTAGTACTTTGGTAAACACCCTGGGGGCTGTGGTGAGACCAAAGGGAAGGACCCGGAACTGGTAGTGACTG
This sequence comes from Protopterus annectens, assembly GCF_019279795.1. Taxonomy (NCBI): domain Eukaryota; kingdom Metazoa; phylum Chordata; order Ceratodontiformes; family Protopteridae; genus Protopterus; species Protopterus annectens. Next base: position 575,292,940 of record NC_056747.1, on the reverse strand, counting down.
GCTCCCAGCCGGAAGCGGAGAAATCTCCTGGAGCGCCTGTCCATTAGGATGTGGTAGTACGCGTCCTTGAGATCTATCGAGCACATCCAGTGGCCTTCTCCCAAAAGGGGGAGAATAGATTGTAGAGTGACCATTCGGAATTTTTCTTTGGGGACTGCCAGATTCAAGAGAGAGGTCTAGGATTGGTCTTAGTTCCCCCGTCTTTTTTGGCACTAAAAAGAATCTGGAGTAGAACCCTGATCCGATCTGGTCTGGGGGAACGGGCTGGATGGCTCTTTTCTCTAGCAGATGGCCAATTTCTGCCAAAGCGGCCTCCCTTTGACCGGGTGGTACGTCTGGGAGGGACTTCATCTTTGGAGGGTGAAGGAAAGGAATGTGGTATCCCCTGGATATGATTTGGAGAACCCAGCGGTCCGATGTTATGGACTCCCATGCCGCTAGGTGCCCCGAACGTCCCCGACTGCCTCCAGAGTAGAGCAGTCGGGCAACCCTCAGGGTTGCTGCGGGCCGTTCAGGGAAAGGTTCCCTGGACCCGAAGTTTCTGGGAGCCCCTCTGCCTCTAGGGCGGCGTCCTCCCTGTCCTCCTCTGCCACGGAAGGACTGGTTGTCCGGAGCAGGCTGGGACTGCTGCGACTTCGAACCACATCTTCTTCTGACCCTTTTGGTTCCTAGAATAGGGCCTCTGGGGTGCAGAGAAGCGGATTCGACGGCAGACAGCGTCTTCCGTCCTTCTCGCTCTGGGTCAACGTCTCGCGAACGGTCTTGCCAAACAGAGCAGAACCATCAAAGGGGCGTTTCGAACGACGCCTTGAAGGGCTCAGAAAAATCAGTGGCGGAGCCAGGCCTGACGTCTAGTGACCAGTCCTGTCCCCGCAGCTCTAGCGGCGCCCTCCGTAGCATGGGAGAGTAGCCGCATAGAAGTATTTGTGACTGACCTAAGAGTGGCCATTTTGGTGGAGTGCAGAACTCTGTCCTCCTCCGAAATGGACTCAGGGGGGGATGCAGCGTACTCCTTAATAAGGTCTCGCTGCATCCGAATAACATGTGCCAAATAGTTCAGCGCCCTTACCGAGAAGGTCGCCGAACTGAACATCCGCTTCCCCAAGCGGTCCATCATCCGAGACTCCTTGCTCGGTGGGTGGACTGAGGACTCTCCTGAGCCAGTTCCCTCTTTGTGGCGCCGCCATCAACATGGCATCTACAGGAGGCCCCTTACTCCAATGGGTCCTGTCGGAGGCGGGCTAAGGATCCTATCAGGTCTTTTGGGAATTGGCTCCACGGTGTCCGGCTCCTTCCACGCCCTGGTGGTAATAAGGTCCACCAGGGGTCGGCAGGGGACACCCAAGAGGTAGACGGGCCCGTTTCAATGCCTCCAAGAACACGGACTCGTCCGAGGAAGACTTGGGGCAGACCACCCCCTAATACGGAGCATTTCCATGATGTCTCCAAGGAGACATCCTCGGGGTGACCGTGGGGAGCCTTCCCTTCCTCCAAGTCCGTGTCTTCAGTGAGAGACTCGGGGAGTCAATGTGCCTCCTTTTGCACGTATGCTTGCGAGGGGCCTCCTCCGGGGGGCTGTCAGAGGAGTCCTCGCAAACAGCAATTTGCTCCATGGGAGCAACTTGGGGCACAGAAACGGGCTGTCCCAGGGGCCGGATGGTGGAAGCCTGGCCCAGTGCAGAGGGAGCGGGACGGAGCCGAAGCAAGTGCCGGGGTCCGGAGACCCTCAACAGAGCCCTCTCCACTACATCAAAAGCCGAAGGGGAGCCGACCTCGACCAAAGGATCCGACAATCGGCTCCCCCTCGGATCCGAAGAGTGGATCGGAGCCGGCGCCGAAGCACTCGGATCCGGGACAGTGCGCTCCGACACAGACGGCGCCGGGAGCACTGATCCCCGGATCCGGCTCGGATCCAGGCTCCGAGATCGGGTCCGACGCACTCGAGGGCAGGTCGGATCCGGTACCAAGTACTATCGGCTCCGACCTCCCCGGCCCGAAGCTGCTCGGCTCCAGTTGCTCAACCCGGATAGCGGGTCGGAGAAGGAGCAATAGGCTTAATAAAGGGTGTTGCGCTCCCCCCTAGAGGGTAGGGTGGCAAGACCACTCCCATCTGCCTCTGGGGCTGGATGACCCTTCTCATCATCCGGTCCAGATCAGCATCCGAAGCTATGGGTAGATCTCGGCGAGCCTACCGAGGTAGGCCTGGGGTGCCTCCTCGATAGCCTCGACGGGGATCGGGTCTCCTCCTCCTCAGCACCCGTGAGAAGCACACAGGGACCGGAGCCGAGAAGGAGGAGACCGAACCGACAAAGAAGCCGGGGGAGAAGCCCGCTTGGCTGGCGGGGCCGAAACAGAGGTCTCGGCCCGCCGCTTGTGGTGCTTCTCCCTCCGGTCCTTTTGATGCATCCCTCTCCTCTCCTGAAGCGGGAGTTTGAGTCCCAGGAGCAGGAGGGGGTGCCACAGGGGGAACAACTGCAGCCGCAGGAGTCCCCGAAGGAGCGGAGGTCGGAGCCGAGTCCGGCGGTAAAAGACCCGCCAAGACCAGCTTGGACCTCCGCTCCCTCAGTGCCCTGGGGTTGAACCCTGCACAAATGGAGCAACCAGATGTGAGGTGTTCAACCCCAAGACACTTAACACACCGAGTGTGGCCATCCGCCGGTGAGAGCTTATGGCCACACTCGGAGCATTTAGAGAATATAGACTTAGGCTGTTCAGCCATAATCTATAACAAACCTAAAGTTACAGAAAAGTAACTTAAACAGTAAAGAAAACACACAGGCCTCACACACACTCTACGAACCAGCGAGGGGAGGGAATAAAAATTATTACTGAAAATTAAATTAAACTAAAAACAGTCAATATATAAAGGGAACCTACAACTTTCACACAAAAAAGTTAAAGAAACAACAATTTCTCTGATTTTTCACAAGAAAATAGTCTACTTAGCTGAGAGCTATGTATCCACATCCAGTCACCAGCGCGGCAAACAAGATCTGAGGTCATGAGGGTAGAGCAGGGCATTATGGGTGAGGGGAGGAGCTGAGAGCTTGGATCCATAGCTGGATAACCATGCCGGTTCGGATCCGATGTCGGATCCATAACCCACAGGTTGCAGACAAATGAATCTCCTACTTCAGATCCAAATATTTCCTGAATAGAGGGTGAATGGAAATGTGAAGGTAAACATCTTTCAGATCCAAAGAAACCAGAAAGGCTTGGAGGGGGGCAACACAGGAACCAGAGTCTGAAGAGAGCGCATTCAGAAAGAAGGCACTATGAGAAAGGTGTTCAGAAAGGAAAGATTCAGGACAGATCTCCAAGATCCCTCTTTCCTGGGCACTAGAAACATCCTGGAATAAACCCCCAAACCCCTTTCTGTCTGTGGAACTGGATGAATGCGACCCTGGTCCAGCAGACCCTGCAATACCCTTGAAAAACAAGGAAGCTGTTCTGTCGGGGGCTGAGGAATTCCAGTAAAGGAGGGAAGGTCCTTCCAGGTCATAAAATATCCCTGATGGAGGAAGGGGAGAACCCAGGTGTATGTGGTGATCAGCTGCCAAACTGAGAGAGAAAGCTTGAGTGAAAAGGGACCTGACTGAAAGGAAGGGAGAGCAGACAGTCAGACAGCTGTAGATTTGTCAGAAAGGACTGCTTTTGGAGCCTGGGTGCTTGAGTAACTTATCAGAGAAAACTCACCTAGGAGCCTTCTTACTTTTGAAAGATGGTCTAGGCAGCCTACTCAAAAAAGTAGTCTTACTGGGGTAGTTCCTCTGAAACTTGGGAATAGGGGAGACAAATATCCACTTCACATCTTTCATGACCTTACCTTGTCCTGTAGGGTCTTGAAAAAGTCAGCCATAGCAATAACAAACTGTGGTTATCTAAGGAAACATCCAGAATTTCTTGCTTTGATATCATCTAGCGAGACCTAAAGGCAAGGCCAGGGGTAGAGCCTCATCACACAACCAGAAGCAACATGCCTAGAGGATGCATTTACTGCATCATAACTGCATTTGACATAGTGACGGGCAACCTAAGAGGTGAAACTGAGCAAGGAGTGAACTAAGACTTTACCCTGACAGTTATATCAGAAACAAGTTTCTTCACCTTAACAAGACAGAGCATGTACCTTGTCATAAGAGTCTGGTAATTGATGGCCCTGATGCATAAGGTACCAGAAGTGCATATCTTTTTACTCTACTGTCGTTACTCAAAGAAAAGAGCTTGGAAGAAGGCAACAGCCTAGAAGATCTATCAATAGAAACAGAAAATCAGTGCAGGATCAGAGGAAGGGCATTTTTTTTTTTTTTTTTTTTTTTTTTAAACAGAAACCTACAGGCATCCGGCACCTGATAGACTATCAGGTTTCTTAGGAGTTGGAGGCTGAGAATCTGGTGTCAGAGAAGCAGCAGAAAAGGTATCCAATAGAGAAGCCAACACAGGAAGGACAGCTGAAGGTTTAGGAGAGCCCATATGCAACAACTCATAATACAGCTTCTGGACATCTGAAAAGTACAGTTTTGTACCTACCATAAATGTAGATGTCCGATAGGTATGCATCTGCAGTCATAACATATGGGTTGTCCTGCCTCAGGCAGCCCTTCGGTCGGCCGGATTCCAAAGTCTGGGTCTGGCCACGGCTGATGTTGCACTTTCCCCGACGTCAGAGCGTCTGGGGTATAAAAGCATCGGCCGACGCCATCTTCCTCAGTATTTCTTGCCCCAGATGCCAGGTGCCCTCTAGGAAGGCTAAATTTGGAGAAATGCAATAAATTCCAAACATTTTCAAAATTATATATATATATATATATATATATATATATATATATATATATATATATATATATATATATATACACATATATATATATATATATATATATATATACACACACACACAAACAAATACACCATAATAGATCCCCCAGCTAGCTAATAGAGGGGTAAGCACCCTAGGAATACCACAGAGGGGAAGGAGGGAGGGTAAACCTGACTGCAGATGCATACCTATCGGACATCTACATTTATGGTAGGTACAAAACTGTACTATGTCCTTCAAGGATGCATCTGCAGTCATAACATATGGGTAGAATACCATAGCCAATCTGGGGGTGGAGGCACTAAGAAAAGGATGGTGTAGTTAAGATACCCTGCAGGACTGCTGTAGCAAAACCTGCTCTGGATCTGGAGTATAAAGGTAAACTGTAATGCTTGGCAAATATATGCACGGAGCTCCATGTAGCAGCTTCTAAAATGTCCTTGGTAGCCACCCCTCTTAGGAAGGCTGTAGTGGTGGCTGTGGCTCTCGTGGAATGAGGCCTAATGTTTGCAGGAACCGTCTTTCCATGAAAGGAGTAACAAAAACAAATGCAATTTCCTATCCATTTTGAAATTGTCCGTTTGGTAATTGTTTTTCCTTGTGCCCCAGCAGCATATGCTACAAACAGTTGGTCAGTCTTTCTGTAACTTTTAGTTCTGTCCAAATAGTGTAATTGTCTGTGTATATCCAGAGTGTGTAGAAGTTTCTCCCCTTTATTTTGTGGATTTGGGAAGAATGTAGGCAAGTGAATTGCTTGGTTCAAGGATACCCTAGATACCACCTTTGGCATAAAAGTAGGATTGGTTCTCAATGAAACTCTGTCTTGATGGAAAATAAGAAATGGCTGCACTGCCATTAAAGCTTGTAACTCATACTCTTCTTGCTGAAGTTATGGCCAGAAGGAATGCAGTTTTCCAAGACAGAAACTGTAGATCCGCCAATGCTGCTGGTTCAAAGGGAGGAAGTGTTAGTTTCTCCAGCACAAAGTTAAGGTCCCAAGTAGGTAAAGGTGGTTTCCTTGGAGGATTGATGTTTTTGATTCCTCTCAGAAATTGTCTTAAGAGGATGTGAGAAGATAGGTGTATCAACATTGTATTCTGCTGAAATTGCTGAGGCATGTATCTTAATGGAAGAATAAGACAGGCCATTGTGGAACAATTCTGCTAAGTATTCCAGTATATGTGCCATGCTCACCACTGTCACATCTAAGCCTTTTGTTGTGTTCCAAATGAGAAATCTTTTCCATTTTGCTGAGTATGCCTTCCTTGTGGAAGGCCGGCGAGCTTCCATAATAATGTCCTTTACTCTCTGTGATAAGCTATTCTGAGGAGGGGTCATGGTATTCTCCAGGCAGTTAGCTGCAGGGTTTTCAAGTTGGGATGCAGGATCTTGAAATTGTTCTGCGTCAGTAGATGTGGCCATAGGGGGAGAGGCCATGGTTTAGTCTGCGACATGCTCTTCAACAGTGGGTACCAGTGCTGCCTTGGCCAGTCTGGAGCTATCAGAATCACTATTGGCTGTTCTGCCCTGATCTTCAGTAAAACCTTGGACATTAACGGGAGTGGTGGGAAAGCATAGACTTTTAGAGCTTTCCAGCTGAAAGAGAGAGTCCACCTTCCATGCTTGTGGGTGGTATGTCCTTGAGCAGAATGCCTTCAGTTGATGATTGTGGGGTGAGGCGAACAGATGTATCTCCGGCCTTCCCCATGATTGTGTTATGAGTAAAAAGATGTCTTGGTGCAGCATCCACTCATGTGCATCCATGGTAGTTCTGCTTAAGCTGTCTGCCAGTGTATTGTCTTTCCCTGGCATGAACTGGGACTGTAGTTGTATATTGAGTTTCAAGCAAAGTTCCCATAGATTCATGGCCAGTCTGCATAGAGGGTAGGAATGCGTGCCTCCTTGCTTGTTTATGTACCACATAACTGTGGCGTTGTCTGTCCTCATTAGCAGGTGGCCTTGATGAAGGAAAGGTTTGAAGGCCTCGATTGCGTGCATCACTGCCAGCATTTCCTTTTGGTTTATGTGCATGCGCAGCTGTCCTTGAGACCATAGCCCTTGGATACATTTGTCCTCCATGTGTGCTCCCCAGCCTCGGTCTGAAGCGTCCGTGGTGATGGTTTGGTTTGCTTTTGGTTTGTTGAAAAGCAACCCTCTGTTGGACTGGCAGGCTTGAGCCCACCACAGGAATTCCTTTTGAAGGCAAGGAATGAGTGGGATCAAAGTTTCTAAACTGTGACTGTGCTGAGTCCATACACTCCTTAGGTACCATTGCAATTTTCTCATATGCAGCCTGGCTTGTGGAATCAGAATTATGCAGGATGCCATGTAACCCAGGGTCTGCAGGATTTTCCTTGCAGTCAGCTGAGTTTGTCTTGTCAGATTCTTGAAGTAATCCGGAAGTTGTTTTTGTTTTTCTTCTGTGAGAAAGGCCATTTGGGTGGTTGTGTCTAGATCTGCACCCAAAAAGGTTATTCTTTGGGATGGAACAAGTCTTGATTTTTGGATGTTGACTGTGTATCCCAAGGCCTGTAATAGGTGGATGGCATAGTCCAAGTCCTTTAACAAATTTTCCTTGTTGTCCGCTTGTATAAGGCAGTCCAGATATGGGTAGATTTGAATCCCCTGAAGTCTGCAGTGTGCAATTACTGATGCCAGGCATTTCGTGAATACTCTGGGCGCAGTAGATAAGCCAAAGGGCAATGCTGAGAATTGATAATGCTCTGATCCTGCAAGAAATCTGAGTTGTCTTCTGCAACCTTGTCGAATAGGGACATGCAGATATGCCTCCTGGAGATCTAGAGTCACCAGCCAAGACTCCTTGCCCAGCATGGGAAGAAGTTGCTGTAGGGTCAGCATCTTGAATTTTGGCACAATGAGGTAAGTATTCAGTGCGGACAGGTCGAGAATAGGCCTCCACTGATTTTCTTTTCTTGGAACAAGGAATAATCTGGAGTAAAATCCTTGGCCGTGTTCTGAAAGAGGTACCTTTTCTATGGCTTTCATTTGTATTAATTTGTTGATTTGCTTCAAAGCCTCTGCCCTCTGATTTGGTGGCAGGTCTGGCATTCCTTTTCTTTTTGGCAAAGTGTGGAAATGGAACCTGTATCCTTTGTCTATTATTTGCAGTGTCCATGTGTCCCTTGTGATGTAATGCCAATTTTTTGGGAATAAAGAAAGCTTTCCGCCCAATGGTGCTTCTAATTGAGCCCTGGTCGGCGGAGTCAAAATAAAGTCATCGAGTCTGTCCTGGTGTAGCAGTTGTTGTTGTTCTTGCACTACCTCTCTGGTTGGGAGGCTGCCACTGACGGCCTCTGTAGGAGCCTCTAGCTTGCCCTCTACCTCTGGCACGCCTGTTCCTGCCTCTCTGGGATCTGTCCGAGTCCGGAAAGGACCAATTCTTAGTAGGCCAATTTCTGCTGAATCTCAGTGGTTGTACTTGCAGAAAGTCCTTAACTGTTTGCACAGATTTTGCCTTTTCTTCAAACTTCTTTAAGACCTCCTGAGCCGTGGAACCAAATAATTTTTGTTTTTCCATTGGAGCATCCAGGAGCTTAGCTTTAACATGGTATTCTTAGTAGGCCAATTTCTGCTGAATCTCAGTGGTTGTACTTGCAGAAAGTCCTTAACTGTTTGCACAGATTTTGCCTTTTCTTCAAACTTCTTTAAGACCTCCTGAGCCGTGGAACCAAATAATTTTTGTTTTTCCATTGGAGCATCCAGGAGCTTAGCTTTAACATGGTATTCTTAGTAGGCCAATTTCTGCTGAATCTCAGTGGTTGTACTTGCAGAAAGTCCTTAACTGTTTGCACAGATTTTGCCTTTTCTTCAAACTTCTTTAAGACCTCCTGAGCCGTGGAACCAAATAATTTTTGTTTTTCCATTGGAGCATCCAGGAGCTTAGCTTTAACATGGTCTGGTAAAGATTGTTCCTTCAACCAGGCATGCCTACGTACAACTGCCCCTGTCATAGCTGACCTACATGAAGCTTCCAGTGCATCATAACCACACTGCAAAAAATGATTGCTAGCCTGCTGTGAGTTATGTACCAGATCCTGAAGTGATTTACGGTCAAGGGGTTCAGAAGAGGAAAGCTTCTTATGCAATTCATCTAACAAATACTCTTGGTACTGAATCATAAGAAATTGACAATTTAATGCCCTCATGGAAAGAGTTGCAGAAGTATATACTTTCTTTCCCCATCTCTCTAGACTCCCTTTCAGAAGGTAGAGGATTTTTAGCAGTGGCAGCTGCAACCCCTTTTGGGCCCTGGGAAATAGTTTCTGGGTCTGCAGAGTGGGCCTTGTACAGGTGTAGATGAGAATCCGGGACCCTGTAGTACCCATCAGGTTTGGCAGGAGCCGGAGGGAGAGAATCAGGGGCTGTACTAGCATCAGAGTACACATCAATAACATTCAAAACAGGAGGTATAGCTAAAGGCCTATGCTGAGGTAAATGTAAAAAGGTCCTTAATCTCTTTCTAGAATCAGAAAATTCCTGGCCCTGCCATTGAAAATGTTCTCTCAGAGTGCAGTGTCTCACCAAATGAAAATTCTTCAGGTTGGGAGGCCGAAGGAATAGATTGTTCAGCATCAGAATCCTCGTAGGCCAAGTAAGCCTCCTCCTGGTGGTCTGACAACACAGATCCATCCGTAGACTCATCTGAAGAGTGGGGGTCAGAGGGCTCAACCCTATGCCTTTTGTCTGGTGGTGGTAGAGAGCCCCTGTCTGGGTGAGGTTGAGAACCTCTAATTAAAGAGATAAGATCCTCTGCTAGGCTGAGAATCTGAGAGCCAGTAGAAGGCCTCTGAGAGGTAGTCTTGGGAGGCAAAGCTTTAGCAAGTTTAGCAGCTTTAGCCCTAGAAAAGGCCTTAATGGACATGGATGCAGGGGGTCTGGCTGCACCACGTGCAGGAGTAGACTTATCTAAAGGAATGGTGTCGGACATGTCCTGGACACCGGTTTCAGTAGGTAATTCAATAACCGACTCAGCCGGGGCCTCCGTGGCCGAGGTAGTCGGTTGAGTGGATTCGGTTATAGGAAGCACCGAGGACTCTGTTTCAGCCGAAACCGAGACACTCGCGGTAGGCCTGACCGTGGTTTCAGCCGCAACCACAGGCCGCGAGGGTCGGTCCTTGTCCTTCCGTTTAACCACATGCGAAGTCGGAGTCTGACGGCATCTTGTACGCAAAATTAGCCCCAAAAAATTCCTCTGCAAACTCCGACCGACGCCTAAGTGTTCGTCGGTTGAAGGAAGCACAGGCTGAGCAGGCAGAGATGTCGTGGTCTGAGCCTAAGCAAGGGAGGCAGTAAGAGTGGAAATCCTTATGAGGTATTTGTTTCCCACAAGTTAAACAATTATTCACTTTATCTGACATCGGCTGAGGCAAGAAAGAGTCCCCAACAGGGTACTTAGCTTTTTCGAAGTCTTCAGTAGCTGAATCACAGGAGCTGGCCGACCGGCACTTGCGAACTGCTTCTGCTTCGGGCACCACGCCGCAAGAAAGACTGAGGAAGATGGCGTCGGCTGATGCTTTTATACCCCAGACGCTCTGACGTCGGGGAAGTGCGACATCAGCCAAGGCCAGACCCAGACTTTGGAATCCGGCCGACCGAAGGGCTGCCTGAGGCAGGACAACCCATATGTTATGACTGCAGATGCATCCTTGAAGGACATCTTGGGAGCAATCCCATTTGAAATGCTCCATCATCAGCAGTACTGCGTCACCACAGGAAAACTCTTCTAAAGGAGAATCAAGGCTGAGAGATTCCTCCTCCTTAGATCCATAATCTAAAGATGAAGGCAATTGGAAGGAGCAGGCCAAGGAGTGAGACTCAAGAGTCAGAATCACCATTTGAAGACTCTGGGTCCCCAGCCCACTTAGGGGTAGAGGACCAAGGAGGAGCAGAAGCTGAAACCCCCACAGGCGGCTTCAAAAACCATCAAGGCAAAACCTGCCTGGCTCTAGAAGTGGCACTCAGCTTGTAATGTTTGGCAAAGGTATGCAGAGAATACCAAATAGCAGCTTCAAGGACGGAACTGGTGTCCAAATCCTTGAAGAAAGCTCCACAGGAGGCCAGTGCCCTGGTAGAATGGGCCCATATAGAGGCAGAAAGCAATTTGCCATGAAAGGAATACCAACAGGAAATGTCTTTTGAAACCCAGGAGATTAGGATTTGCCTAGAAACAGCAAAACCCAACGTCCTGGTTTAAGAAACAAAAAATTGCTCAGATTTACATATACTCTGTCTTACCTAGATAATACCAGAGATATCAATGAAGATCCAAGGTGTGTATTAACTTCTCACTAGCAGATTACAGAAAAGGAAATAGAAAGGAAGCTGGATAGACTGATTAAGGGATAACTCAGTAACCACCTTGGGCATAAAAGGAGGGTTAGTATGCAGACACACCCTGTCCTTATGAAAAATTAAAAAAGGAGAAACAGCCATCAAGGCTTGAAGTTCAGAAACTCTCTTGGTGGAAGTGAGGGTGACCAGCAAAACAGTCTACGAGGGGCAATGTTGCTGAGAAGGAGGCTCAAAAGGAGCCTGGAGCAATTTGTCAACAAAATTAAAGGTCTCAAGAAAGAGGGCTGGATTTTCTTGGAGGCCTGATGTGGAGAACACCTTTCAGGAATTGCTTAACCTCAAAATGAGAGACCAAAGGTAGAGTCAGAGGAGAAAAAAGTACAGTTTTGTACCTACCATAAATGTAGATGTCCGATAGGTATGCATCTGCAGTTGTCCTGCCTCAGGCAGCCCTTCGGTCGGCCGGATTCCAAAGTCTGGGTCTGGCCTCGGCTGATGTTGCACTTTCCCCGACGTCAGAGCATCTGGGGTATAAAAGCATCAGCCGACGCCATTTTCCTCAGTTTTTCTTGCCCCAGATGCCAGGTGCCCTCTAGGAAGGCTAAATTTGGATAAATGCTGAAAAGTTCCAAACATTTGCAAATTATATACATGAATAAACCAACAAATACACCATAATAGATTCCCCCAGCTAGCTAAAAGAGGGGTAAGCACCCTAGGAATACCACAGAGGGGAAGGAGGGAGGGTAATCCTAACTGCAGATGCATACCTATCGGACATCTACATTTATGGTAGGTACAAAACTGTACTATGTCCTTCAAGGATGCATCTGCTGTCATAACATATGGGTAGAATACCAAAGCCAATCTGGGGGAGGAGGTACTAAGAAAAGGATGGTGTAGTTAAGATCCCCTGCAGGACTACAGTTGCAAACCCTGCTCTGGATCTAGAATATAAAGGTAGATTGTAATGCTTGGCAAATGTATGCACGGAGCTCCAAGTAGCAGCTTCTAAAATATCCTTGGTAGCCACCCCCCGTAGGAAGGCTGTAGTGGTGGCCGTGGCCCTTGTGGAGTGAGGCCTGATATTTTCAGGAACGGTCTTTCCATGAAAGGAGTAGCAAAAGCGAATGCAATTTCCTATCCATTTTGAAATTGTCTGTTTGGAAATTGCTCTCCCTTGCAGCCCAGTTGCATATGCTACAAAAAGCTGGTCAGTTTTTCTGCTAGTCTTTGTTCTGTCCAAGTAATAGCGTAGTTGTCTGGGTATATCCAGGGTGGGCAAAAGTTTTTCCCCTCTATTCTGTGGATTAGGGAAGAACGTAGGCAAGTGAATAGCTTGGTTCAAGGATACCCTAGATACCACCATTGGCATAAAAGTAGGATTGGTTCTTAGTGACACTCTGTCCTGGTGGAAAATAAGAAAAGGCTGCACTGCCATTAATGCTTGTAACTCAGATACTCTTCTTGCTGAAGTGATTGCCAGAAGGAATGCAGTTTTCCAGGATAGAAACTGTAGATCCGCTGATGCTGCTGGTTCAAAAGGAGGTAGTGTCAGTTTCTCCAGCACAAAGTTTAGATCCCAGGCAGGTAGAGGGGGTCTTCTTGGAGGTTTAACATTTTTGATCCCTCTCAGAAATTGTCTGAGGAGAGGGTGTGAGAAGATAGGTGGATCCACATTGTATTCTGCTGAAATTGCTGAAGCATGAATCTTAATGGAAGAATAGGACAGGCCATTGTGGAACAATTCTGCTAAGTATTCTAGGATATGTGCTAGGTTTGCCACTGAGACATCTGTCCCCTTTGATGTGCTCCAAATGAGAAATCTCTTCCATTTAGCTGAGTATGTCTTCCTTGTGGAAGACCTGCGAGCCTCCAGGATAATGTCCTTCACCCTCTGAGATAAAACAGTTTGATTGGGATTTAAGGAATTTTCCAGGCAGTTAGCTGCAATGTTTTCAAGTTGGGATGCAGTGTCTTGAAATTGTTCTGCGTCAGAAGAGGCCATAGGGGGAGAGGCCATGATTTTCCCAGAGACATGCTTCTCAATAGTGGATACCAGTGTTGTCTTGGCCAGTCCGGAGCTATTAATATCACTTTTGGCTGTTCCTTCCTGATCTTCAGTAGAACCTTGTACATCAATGGGAGAGGTGGGAAGGCATACACTGTTAGGGCTTTCCAGCTGAAAGAGAGAGTCCACCCTCCAAGCTTGTGGGTGGTATGTCCTTGAGCAGAATGTCTTCAGTTGATGGTTGAGAGGGGAGGCGAACAGATCTATCTCCAGCATTCCCCATGTCTTTGTTATGAGATTGAAGATGTCTGGGTGCAGCATCCATTCGTGTGCATCCATGGTAGTTCTGCTTAAGCTGTCCGCCAGTGCATTTTCTTTCCCTGGCACGAATTGGGCCTGTAGTTGGATACTGAGATTCAGGCATAGATCCCACAGATTCATAGCCATCCGGCATAGAGGGTAAGAATGTGTGCCTCCCTGCTTGTTTATGTACCACATGACCGTGGTGTTGTCTGTCCTTATTAACAGATGTCCTTGTTGGAGGAAGGGTTTGAATGCCTCGATTGCATGCCTCACTGCCAGCATTTCCTTTTGGTTTATGTGCATGCTTAGCTGCCCTTGAGGCCATAGGCCTTGGATACATTTGTCCTCCATGTGCGCCCCCCATCCTCGGTCGGAGGCGTCCGTGGTGATGGTCTGCCTTGTTTTCGGTTTGTTGAAAGGCAACCCTCTGTTGGACTGGCAGGCCTGAGCCCACCACAGGAATTTTTGAAGGCATGGAATGACTGGTATCATGGTTTCTAAACTGTGACTGTGTTGGGACCATACACTCCTTAGGTACCATTGTAATTTCCTCATATGCAGTCTGGCATGTGGGATTAGAATTATGCAGGATGCCATGTAACCCAGGGCCTGCAGGATTTTCCTTGCAGTAAGCTGAGTTTGTCTTGTCAGAATCATGAAGTAATCTGGAAGGTGTTTTTTCTTTTCTTCTGTGAGAAAGGCCATTTGGGTGTTTGTGTCCAGATCTGCACCCAAGAAGGTTATCCTTTGGGATGGTACTAGTCTTGACTTTTGGATGTTGACTGTGTATCCCAAGGTCTGTAGCAGGTGTATGGCATAGGCCAAGTCCTTTAACAACTTTTTCTTGCTGTCCGCTTGTATTAGGCAGTCGTCCAGGTATGGATAAATTTGAATTCCCTGTAGAGTCTGCAATGTGCAATTACTGATGCCAGGCATTTCGTGTATACTCTGGGCGCAGTAGACAAGCCAAAGGGCAATGCTGAGAATTGATAATGCTCTGATCCTGCAAGAAATCTGAGGTGTCTTCTGCAACTTGGTCGGATAGGAACGTGCAGGTATGCCTCCTTGAGATCTAGAGTCACCAGCCAAGACTCCTTGCCCAACATGGGAAGAAGTTGCTGTAGGGTCAGCATTTTGAATTTTGGCACAATGAGATAAGTGTTCAGTGCGGACAGGTCGAGAATAGGCCTCCATTGATTTTCTTTTCTTGGTACAAGGAATAGTCTGGAGTAAAATCCCTGGCCTTGTTCTGAACATGGTACCTTTTCTATAGCTTTCATCTGAAGTAAATTGCTGATTTGTCTTAAAGCCTCTGCCTTCTGATTTGGTGGAAGGTTTGGCATTCCGCTTCTTTTTGGCAAAGTGTGGAAGTGAAACCTGTATCCTTTGTCTATTATTTGCAATGTCCATGTACCCTTTGTAATATAATGCCAGTTTTTTGAGAATAAGGCCAGCTTTCCGCCCAAGGGTGCTTCCAGTTGATCCCTGGTAGGCGGAATCAGGGTCAAGTCATCGAGTCTGTCCTGTAGTAGTGGTTGTCGTTGTAGCTGCTGCACTGCTCCTCTGGTTGGCAGGCTGCCACTGACGGCCTCTGTAGGAGCCCTTCGATTGTCCTCTGCCTCTAGGGCGCCTGTTCCTGCCTCTCTGGGCTCTGTCCGAGTCCGGAAAGGACCAATTCTTTGTAGGCCAGTTTCTGCTGAATCTCGGTGGTTGAACTTGCAGGAAATCTTTAACTGTTTGCACAGATTTTGCTTTTTCTTCCGGCTTTAAGATCTCCTGAGCAGGGGAGCCAAATAAATTTTGTTTCTCCATTGGAGCATCGAGGAGTTTAGCTTTGACATGGTCTGGCAAAGATTGCTCCTACAGCCAGGCATGCCTACGTATAACTGCCCCAGTCATAGCTGATCTAAATGGAAGCCTCCAGTGCATCATAGCCACATTTTAAGAAATGATTACTAACCTGTTGTGAGTTATGTACCAAATCCTGAAGGGATTTACGGTCTAGGGGTTCAGGAGAAGAAAGTTTCTTATTCAGCTCATCTAACAAATACTCTTGGTACTGTATCATATGGAATTGACAGTTTAATGCCCTGACAGAAAGAGTTGCAGATGTATACACCTTCTTTCCCCATCTCTCTAAAGCTCTAGACTCTCTTTCAGAGGGTAGAGGATTTTTGGCAGTAGCGGCTGCAACCCCTTTAGGGTCCTGAGAAATAGTTTCTGGGTCTGCAGAATGGGCTTTATACTGATGGAAATGAGAATCCGGGACCCTGTAATATCTGTCAGGTTTGGCAGGGGCCGGAGGAAGAGTATCAGGGGCTGTTACTGACATCATTGTACACATCATCAATTACATTTAGAACAGGAGGTATAGCTAAGGGCCTATATGTTGAGGCAAATGCAAAAAGGTCCTTAATCTTTTTCTAGAATCAGAGAAATCCTGGCCTTGCCATTGAAA
Organism: Protopterus annectens; assembly: GCF_019279795.1. Classification (NCBI taxonomy): domain Eukaryota; kingdom Metazoa; phylum Chordata; order Ceratodontiformes; family Protopteridae; genus Protopterus; species Protopterus annectens. The sequence continues at coordinate 575,277,037 of NC_056747.1, read as the reverse complement.
GTGCTCTCTCATGGAGTGTAAAGTCTCCCCAAAGGAAAACTCCTCAGGAGGGGAGGCCGAAGGGATAGATTCCTCTGCATCTGAATCCTCATAAGGCGAGTAAGGCCCTTCCTGGTGGTCTGACAGCTCAGATCCATCCATGGAATCATCTGAGGAGTGTGGTTCAGAGGGGTCAGTCCTGGGCCTTTTGTCTGGAGGAGGTTGTGAGGCCCTGTCAGGGTGAGGTTGTGAACCCCTAATTAAGGAGATAAGGTCCTCAGCAAGGCTGAGGATCTGTGAACTAGAGGAAGGCCTCTGGGGTGTACATTTGGTAGGCAAAGCTTTTGAAAGTTTGGCAGCTTTAGCCCTAGAAAAGGCCTTAATGGACATAGAAGCTGGGGGCCTAGCTGCCCTACGTGCTGGGGTAGAAATGTCCACAGGTATGGTGTCGGGCAATTCCTGAACACTAGCTTCGGTAGGTAATTCTGAAGCCGACTCAGCCGGGGCCTCTCGGGCCTCGGTGGTCGGAAGTATGGTTTCGGAAGAAGCAACAACAGAGGACTCTGTTTCGGCCGAAACTGAGACACTCGCGGTAGGCCTAGCCGTGGTTTCAGCCGAAACCGTGGGCCGCGAGTGTCGGTCCTTTTCCTTGCGTTTTTTGACCATAGGCGAAGTCGGAGTCTCAGACGGCATTTTATAAGCAAAAGCGGCACCAAAAAATTCCTCTGCAAACTCCGACCGACGTCTAAGAGTTCGTCGGTTGAAGGAGGCACAGGCTAAACAGGCCGATACGTCGTGGTCTGGGCCTAAGCAAGGAAGGCAGTAAGAATGGAAATCCTTATGAGGTATTTGTTTCCCACAAGTTAAACAATTATTTACTTTGTCTGACATCGGCTGAGGCAAGAAAGAGTCCCCAATGGGGTACATAGCTTTTTTCGAAGTCTTCGGTAGCTGAAATCACTGGATCTGAAGACCGGCACTTTCGAACAGGTTCTGCTTCGGGCACCGCGCGGAAAGAAAGACGGAGGAAAATGGCGTCGGCTGATGTTTTTATACCCCAGGCGCTCTGATGTCGGGGAAAGTGCGACATCAGCAGAGGCCAGACCCAGACTTTGGAATCCGGCCGACCGAAGGGCTGCCTGAGGCAGGACAACCCATATGTTATGACTGCAGATGCATCCTTGAAGGACATCAGAAATTGCTGACAAGTGAGATTCAACAGATGAATATGCCAAGCCAGCATGGAACAGTTCACACAAGTAAGACGGAACCAAAGGGACCACCACTGAGAAAGGATCTTGGTGAAGTTTGACACACCAAACAGAAAAATCTCTTCCACTTGGATAGAATAGGATTCCTGCCCTCCTGCAGAATCTTAAACATGTTCTCAAAGAAATGGTGTCAAAAGCGGATTAAACCTCAAAGTGTCAACTAAAGAGTGGACAGATGAGGGTGACAGACACCCCACTGTCTTGTGTGAGAAGATCTATCTGATGAGTTAACTTGTGATGACTGCTGGCCGGATGAAAAAGGATAGGGAACCATTGATGTCTGGGCCAAAAGGAAGTAAACAAGATTTTTGGAGAGTCCTGTTTGACCTGTGCAGGACTCTGGAAAGAAGATGATGGGGGAAAGCATAAAGGGACATCCCTTCTAATGAAAAAAAAAAAACATGGGGTCTACCCACCAAGCCAGAGGAGTTGGGGTTCTGGAAAAGAAATGAGGAAGCTGAGTCTTCAGAGGGAAGGAAAAGAGATCCACTTGAGGGATACCATACTGATTAACTACGTCCAGAAAACACCTCTCTGTGAAGCATACATTTGTGAGGGTGCACCCAAGACCAGGTCAAAGATAGCCTGCTAAGCGGTTTTGTTCTGAAGGAATGTAAACTGCCTGCAAAGAAACCTGCATTTGGATAGCTGGCCCCCAGGCCTGAAGGGCTACTGTGCAAAGAAAACAGGACCTTGTTTACCCCCCCACACACACACACACACACACACACACACACACACACACACACACACACACACACACACACACACACACACACCTAACACCTGTGTGGTGTTTGTCCATATAGATCTTTAAAGAGCCAGGGGTTCAAAGAGAATGGAAGGCCTGGAAAACAAGGATAAGTGACCATATTTCTTTGATGTTGATGTGATCCAATCTCTGATGAGGGGGACAGAGACCCCGGGGCCCGCATACCACCTGATGCAGCCCCCTACCCCTGATCTGAAGCATCTATTAAGAGCTCCTGAGATGGAGCAGGAGGTTGGAAAGGCATGCCTGGATAGAGATATGCAGGTACCACTAAAACTTTCTCATGTGAAATTTGGCAAAAAGGAGCATGGGGGTGGTTGAGGTCATTAACCCCAAAGCTCACAAATTCCTTGGCAGGCATGAGAGAGGAGCATGGACTGGAAGTAGGTTGTTAGAGACAGCATCTTGGGAGCAGGCAGAGATGCCAGCACTGGAAAAGTTTGAAACCTGCATTCCAGGAAGAAGTGATCCTGGCGGACAGGACAGACTTCTGGGCATTGATGGTGAAACCCAGACTGTACAAAAGAAGCCCAGTAAAGTACAGGTCCTGCAGGAGCATGGAAAGAGAGGAAGCCTGTAGGAGCAGATTGTCCAGATAAGGAAATATTTGTACACCTTGGAAGCCTGCAGAAATCAATGACTGAAACCAGGCACTTTGCTCTTTCCACAACACCAGGGATATTCACCAAGGACAGAGCAAAAAAAGTACAGTTTTGTACCTACCATAAATGTAGATGTTCGAGGATCCACATTGCTGCAGTCCTAACTATTGGGTAGTCCGCTGTCCAGTCGGCCCGAATACCTAAGTATATGGCTGACGTCGGTCAGGGCGCATTAGACTGACGTCAGTACGTCAGGGTACTAATGCGCATGACCGACGTCATATCCTCAGTCTTTTCTTGCCCCAGATGTCAGAAGACCCTGAAAAGATAAGGCCAAAACCAAAAATTCCAAACATACCTGCACCAAAAATATGTACAATATATACAAAATTACCAGAATATAACCTCACCTACACAACCACCCCTAAACACAGAGGGGAAGGAGGGAGGGTAAATTGGACTGCAGCAATGTGGATCCTCGAACATCTACATTTATGGTAGGTACAAAACTGTACTATGTTCTTTATTCCACATTGCTGCAGTCCTAACTATTGGGTAGAATCCCAAAGCAGAGGTAAGGGAGGCTGGCAAATCATAAGGAAGCAGGAACTGACAACATGCCTTGCAAAATAGCTGTGGCAAAACCAGCCCTAGACTTAGAGTAGAGAGGAAGGTGATAATGCTTAGAGAAAGTATGCACTGAACTCCAAGTAGCTGCCTCCAAAATATCCTTAGTTGCCACCCCTTAGAAATGCTGTTGAAGTGGCAGTAGCCCTAGTGGAATGAGGCCTAATCCCAGCTGGAATTTCCTTGCCATGATGGGAATAACAAAATGCAATGCAAAACCCAATCCACCTAGAAATAGTTTGTTTTGACACAGGCTTGCCCTGAACCCAAAGCAAAAGAAACAAACAACTGCTGAGACTGCCTAAAATCCTTAGTCCTGCTCAAATAATAACGCAACTGCCTGTGTACATCTAAAGTGTGCAAAATCTTTTCCCCTTTATTTTGAGGATCTGCATAAAAAGTAGGCAAATGAATAGTTTGGTTTAAAGCCACACTAGAAACCACCTTAGGCATAAAGGAAGGATTAGTACGTAAAGATACCCTATCCTTATGAAAAATCAAAAAAGGCTCTACTGCCATAAGGGCCTGCAACTCAGAAACCCTTCTTGCAGAAGTAATGGCCAACAAAAAAGCAGTCTTCCATGACAAGTATTTCAATTCAGCAGTAGCCGAGGCTCAAAAGGTTGTAGAGTAAGTTTCTCCAACACAAAATTGAGATCCCAAGCAGGAGTAGGAGCTCTCGTGGGGTCTTATATTCTTTGCCCTCTAAGAAATTGCTTGAACAAAGGATGCGAAAACAATGGTGGGTCACAATCATAGTGAGCTGAAATTGCTGCAGCATGAATCTTAATGGAAGAGAAAGACAAACCTTTGTCCAATAACTCAGTAAGATATTGAAGAGCCACACTCAAATTAGGCTCAGAAATCTCCAAATTGTTTGCTGCACTCCAAAATAAAAATCTCTTCCATTTTTCTGCATACACTTTCCTTGTACTAGGTCTTCTGGCTTCCATAATCACATTTAAAACTTGTTGAGGAAGTTGAGACCTGCTGTCTTTCAAAACAGAATATGCCAGGCTGTTAGATGAAGAGAGTGAAGCTTGACATTGAGCAGGTGACCGTCCCTCTGAGACAACAGGTGTGGAATCAAGGGTAAAGGCCATGGAGGCTTCCTTACCAGACTCCTCAGTAATGGGTACCAGTGCTGCCGAGGCCAATCTGGAGCTATTAAAATCATCCTTGGCTTGTCTTGTCTGACCTTTAGAAGCACCTTTGGGAGAAGAGGCAGAGGTGGAAAAGCATACACATGAAGATTTTTCCAACTGAAAGAAAGAGCATCCACTTTCCAAGCTGTGTGATGAAACCTCTTTGTGCAAAACTGTGGCAGCTGGTGGTTTAGTGGAGAAGCGAACAGATCTATGTCTGGAGTTCCCCATGACACTGTCAATTTTTGAAATACATGAAGATCCAGTTTCCACTCGTGGGGATCCATGATTTGTCTGCTTAACACATCTGCTAAGGAGTTCTGTGCTCCGGCAGAAACCTTGCCTGAAGAGTTAGTTGCAAGCTGAGCGCAGTCTCCCATAAAATCATTGCTTGCCTGCACAAGGGGTAAGAATGTGTTCCCGCGTGTTTGTTGATGTACCACATGACAGTTGTGTTGTCTGTTAGAATCAACACCTGCCCTGGAAGAAGTAACTCCTTGAAAGCCATTAATGCAAACTGGACTGCTAACATCTCTTTCATGTTGATATGTAGATGCTGTAGTCTGGCAGGCCACTTGTCTTGTATCCACTTTCCATTTAGATGAGCTCCCCAAGCAATGTCTGAGGCATCTGTCGTTAGAATCTGACTCGCCTCTGGCCGGGTCACAGAGAGTCCCTTGTTTAGGTGACATTCCTGAGCCCACCACAAAAATTCCTTTTGAATGCAAGGTATTATTTGAATGACAGTGTCCAAATCCTGGCAGTGCTGTGTCCATACATTTTGAGATACCATTGCAGCTTCCTCATATGCAGTTTGGCATTGGGAAGCACCAGAATACAAGATGCCATGAACCCTAAGGCTTGAAGGACTGTCCTTGCAGTCAGCCCGGACTGAAGAGATAGTTGATGGAAGTAACTGGAAAGATTCTTTTGTTTGTCCGGGTTAAAAAGGCCATCTGGGCTGCTGTATTCAGTCTCACACCCAGAAAGCACATGTCTTGAGAGGGTACTAGACTGGACTTTATTTCGTTCACAGAATACCCTAGGCATCTTAGCACTGCTATGACATAATCCAAATGCTGTAGAAGGTCTTCCTTTTCTTGAGCTAGAATCAGGCAGTCGTCCAAGTAAGGATAGATTTGAATTCCTTTTAGCCTGAAGTAAGCTATCACTGGAGCCAGAACCTTTGTGAATACTCTGGGCAGTGGATAAGCCAAAGGGCAATGCAGAGAACTGATAATGAGAATTTCCAGCTCGAAAACGCAGATACTTCCTGCAACTTAGTCTTATAGGCACATGAAGGTAAGCTTCCTTGAGATCTAAAGTTACCATCCAGTGATCTTTGCCCAGCAGAGGTAAAAGCTGTTGTAACGTCAACATTTTGAACTTGGGAATGTCCAGATAAGTGTTGAGGATAGATAAATCCAAAATTGGTCTCCACGTGTTCCCCTTCTTCGGTACTAGGAACAGGCGAGAATAAAATCCTAGGCCCCTTTCTGGCACAGGAACTGGCTGAATGGCCCCTATTTGGAGCAACAGAGAAATTTGCTTGTGAGCCTCTTCTCTTTGAAGAGGAGGAATGTCTGGCATGCCTTTGAAAGGAGGCAAGGTATGGAAATAAAACCTGTAACCGTGGTGAATGATATCCAGAACCCATCTGTCCTGGGTAATTAAATCCCAATTTTCTTTGAAAAGAGACAGCCTTCCTCCCAAAGGTGCTGCCAAGCGAGAATGTACTGGCAGCTGAAAAGGCAGGTCATTGGGTCTGCTTACGAAAGGACTGACCCCTGCCCTCACCAGAAGTCTGAGCAGGGGAACTCCCTGTCCTAGGCCTAAAAGAACCTTGAGCTCTGCCCCTACCACGTCTAGACCTACCCCTAGACTGGGAATCGTAAGCAGGATAAGTTCATCCCTTAGTAGGCCAATTTCTACTAAACTTCGGAGGCTGCACCTGCAAAAAATCCTTAACAGTTTGCATAGACTTAGCCTTGTCCTCCATTTTCTTTAAAACTGCTTCCACAGGCGAACCAAACAACACATCAGACTGCAAAGGAGCATCCAAAATCCTTGTTTTAACATGCTCAGCTAAATTCTGATCTCTCAACCAGGCATGCCTACGAAGAACAGAACCAGTGGCAGCCACCCTCGAGGAGGCCTGCACAGCATCAAAACCACACTGCAAGGAAGGTTTACCCACCTGTTCAGACACATGAACTAAATCCTGCAACTCTTTACACTCAATACCTTCTGCCAGAGCATCCACCTTAGATTTCAATTGTGAAAGGAGGTAATTCTGATATTTTAACATGTGAAACTGACAATTCAACGCCCTCATGGCTAAAGTGGAAGAAGTATACACTTTCTTTCCCCATCTATCCAAAGCCCTTGCCTCTTTATCAGGAGGAACAGGATTTTTAACAACAGAGGCCTTCACACCTTTAGGCCCCTGAGAGACAGTTTCCGGGTCTGCACTAGGACTCTTAAAAAGATACTTATGAGCTTCAGGCACCCTATAGTACCTATCCGGTTTAACTGGGGCAGGAGGCAAAGAATCAGGATTCAGGGAAGCCTCTGCAAAAACATCTTCCACCACATTCAGAACAGGAGGTATAGCTAAAGGCCTATGCTGGGGTAAAAACAAGAATTCCCTAAGCCTCTTCCTGGAATCAGAGAAATCTTGACCTTCCCATTTAAAATGGTCCCTCATGGAATGCAGAGTCTCTGAAAATGAAAAATCCTCAGGAGGAGAAGCTGAAGGAGTAGAATCATCCACATCAGAATCAGAATAAGGAGGATACTCCTGCAAGTCTTCAGCCGAAGACTCAGAAGCCTCGAACAGTGCTCAAAACTCTCAAACTCAGGTTCCACCCTAGGCCTCTTATCAGGAGGGGGCATAGAACCTCTAATCATAGAAATCAAATCCTCTGCCATTTTAAGCATATGTTTCTTAGGCAAAGACCCTGAAGCACTAGGAGAAACCCCCACTGAAGCTAAACTTGGCCTGCCTCTCAAAGAAGCCTTGGAAACAGAAGGGAGGCTCTAACCACCTTAGGAAGAGAGGGAAGAACAGCCACCTGAGAAGCCCCCTCAGCCTGGCCTACTTCCTGAGAGGATACATCCTGTAACAGTAAAGTCTCTCCCTGAGACTCCAAAGAAACACCTGGCAGAACCTCCGGCTCCACTGAGCCTTCTAAAGAACCGACGTCAGGGACTGTCGGTTCTTCCACTCTAGGCTTTGCTGCTTTGTCCTTGCGCTTTTTGGCCGAAGCGGGCGTCGGAGCATCCGACGGCATTTTATAATTACAATGCTTCCCAAAAACTAACCTGGCACAGTCTAACCTTCTCTTAATAGTGCGTATGTTAAATCTAGCACAAGAGCGGCATCCAACAACGTCGTGCTCAGGCCCTAAACAAGGTATACACAAAGTATGGTAATGACATCCGGTTAAATACTGAGGCAAGAAAAAACCAAAATATTCCCCAACGGGGTACTTAGCCAACTTTGATTCGGTCTGAAACTCTGACTTCAGAAACTTTCAGAACGCCAACCTGCACTTGCAAAATTGCTTCTGCATCGGACCATGCGGCAAAAAAGACTGAGGATATGACGTCGGTCATGCGCATTAGTACCCTGACGTACTGACGTCAGTCTAATGTGCCCTGACCGACGTCAGCCATATACTTTGGTATTCGGGCCGACTGGACAGCGGACTACCCAATAGTTAGGACTGCAGCAATGTGGAATGAAGAACATCTGAAAAATGAGAAGAAATAACAGAGAACCGTAAATACTTCCTGAATGGAGGGTGAATGAGAATACAAAGGTAAGTATTCTTCAGATCCGTGGAGACTAGGAAGGCTTGAGGAAGCAAAAAGGGAAACAAAGCCTGGAGGAAAGCATCCAGAAGGTGAATACCCTGCAGAAATTATTCAAAAACGAAAGGTCTAGCACAGGCCTCCAAGAACTCTCCTTTCTGGAAACCAGAAACATTCTGGAATAACACACTGTTCTCCTTAGGGCCTTTGGGACAGGATAAATCGTGCCCTGATCTAGTAAACCCTGAAACACCCTTGAAAAAATAAGGCATTTGATCTTAACAGGGTTGGAGAATGCCCAAAAAAGGGGAAAGAGTCTTCCACACCATGAAGTAGCCTTAATGATGACTGAAAGTATCCAAGTGGCTGAAGTAATACGTTGCCAAACAGGGAGAGACAGACAGTCGGAGAGACAAAGGAACCTAACCAAAGGGAAGGCAGAATGTCAGATGGAGACCGATTTGTCTTGACAGGTTTTTTAAGATCTAAATGCCAGAGTTGGTTTATCAGTAAAAATCTGCCTAGGGACTTGTCTTCAGAGGGCTGATTAGGCTTGTCTATGAACAAAGGCAGTTTTAGCAGGATAATTTAACTGAAACTTAGGAATGGGAGAGACAAAAATATATGTTTAAGGTATTTCATGACCTTACCATGGACCTGTAAGGTTTTAATGCATCTGCCAGTGGAGTACCAAAGAGATTTTGATTATCTAGGTGAGCATCAAGAAGCGTAGTCTTAATGTCATCAGGGAAAACCTTGAAAACAAAGCCAGGAATATCGCCTCATAACAGAGCCAGGAGAAGCAGCTCTACAAGTGGCATCGCAGCATCATAACTACACTTAATGGAGTGATGAGCCACTTAAGATGTGGATCACACAAAAGAAAGAGCAGTGGACTAATCCTCAGAATCGGGCAGGTTAAACAGAACCTCTTCCAGCTGAGACAAAAGGGACAAAAAGTATCTGGTCATATGAGTTTGATAGTTAAAGGCATGAAATGAGAGGGTGGCAGAAGTGTAGATCATCTCCTCTCCACAGCTTGACCTTCACTGAGGGAAGCAGCTTAGAGGAAGGCAAAAGCTGAGAAGGCTCATCAGGAGAGATACAGCAGCAGGGTCAGAAAGATGCTTATAAAGAAACCTGAAAGCCTCAGGGACCTTATAAAAATGGTCAGCCTTCATAGTGGCAGGAGGCTGGGAATCGGAAGCCAAAGAAGCAGCTGAAAAGTATCAAAGCAGCCAACAAAGGGTGAAGACCAGGAAGGCTTAGGGGAGACCATCTGCAGCAACTCATAGCATCTTTTTTGGATGTCAGAAACTTGGAAGCAGTTCCACTTAAAATACTCCATCATGCAAACCACTGTACCTTAAAGGACAATTCTTCTAAAGGAGAATAGGGACTTGAAGAGTCCTCCTCAGAACCACAGGCAGAGGCTGATAGGGTGATGACAGTTGGGAAGAGTAGGCCAAGGAATCCTCAGCAGCGGAATCCAGTTCCTTAGATGTTTTAGAGGTTTTACAGGTATAGGAACAAGGAGAGGTAGGAAATGAAACCCCCTGAAGTGGTCTCAAAGCCATAAGACAAACAAATGCTGAGCAAAATCCCACCACTCATTCTGAGGATATTTAGGAATGGGAGAAATGTGATTAGTCTTCTGTCTTTTCTTGAGGGTGATGTCAGCTTAACTTAATCTTGACTACATCAGGGTATCAGGCACCTCCTCTCTAACTAAGATCTGGGGAATCTCCCTTGGCCCCTTAGATATGATCAGCCGTGGATCCCCATCCATGTGCACAGCGAACATGCACAAAAGCTCTGTGGATGTACAAGAAGCTGGTTCCATGCTGGCCTCTGACAGGGTCACTGCAGCTGAACCAACATTAGCACCTGGTGGTCCTCAGGGGCATCATCCACCTCAAGACATATCTAACAGAGGGTGGACAGCTGCAGTATCAGACCTTGACTTTTTAGCCTTTTTCTTAAGAGGCAGCTGTATCCGAGAGCGGGAAGATTCAGCCATTGTACCCTGGGCCAACAACCTGAGACTATGGTTCTCAAGATTCATTGAAAGAGAAAACAGATGGCTGTGAAGAGTCTTCGGCACAAACACCTGACAAACAGAGCACAGAGTGTGGTTGTGAGAGGTGACTAGACAAAACAAACACTTGTGATGATCTTTATAGGGAATCTGATTCCCACACTTTGATTTCCCATTCTTGGATGACATGACCAAAGACTGAAGACCCAACCCTGGTCATATGACTTGCACCTAATTATACAGTACTTGCATTATCTGTGATACTTGGCAAGCAGATTTTCAATTTAAAAAGTAAGTTCTCTAGAGTTATACAAGACAGTTGGAGGAGTGTAGCCCAAATGCTGGAATATTTTCCTCTCTTGAAGATCTGCTGTAATGGTGACTACTTACTCAACTATGCTATACTGCTTACTTAAAGAGGAAATGCTTCAACTTCCATTAAGAGCAGAAGTATACATAGCAGAACCTTCTGTCTGCTAAAAATCTATATGTTATAGCAGCCCATTCAGGACCATTCTGATGCATCCTCTCTTATTTTGGAACTGACAATCCAATATGTACCACCTATCAAATGTTATAAAAAAAAAAAAAAAAAAAAAAAAAAAAAAAAAGGCTAAGTAGTAACCTCTCACAAACTGTGAGCCATGACATTAAAGACATGTGAGGAAATTGGTCATCAGGTACTGTGTCCCTCATCAGTCTGTGCAAGTATAGGCACAGACATTGTCACTTAGCAAAAGAAACAAAACTTGTGTCTTTCTAAAAAAGGCAGTCTATACTAGATATTAAAGCTGCTTGCGCACATTCAGTGGATGCAGTTGGGCTTTTATTTTATTCTTTCATATTAGAAACCAATCCATGATTGGTTTAAAGTCCCATAAAATACACCCTTGGCCATGAAAAGGATTTATTCTCAAAGGGACTCCATTTTTGAATTTCTCCACATCTTTTGGGTTTCTAATACTATGACGGGAATGGACCCCATTCCCAAGTCAAAATACAATTAAAGTTCATGAAATTAGTACCCTTTCAATCTTTGAAGTCAGCCAAAAATGCTCTTCACAGTACTCGCAATGTGCCCAGTAATGACTCCTCTTGCAATTCGTATGGGGTTACATGGATTGGTAACATATCTAAATATGACTGTAGATGCGTTTTTATAAGACCCGTTGCTCCTACTACTATTGACTGTCTGGGTATCTTTCTTCCACATTGCTCTTGTTTCTGCCTGCAAATCCTGATATTTTAAGACTCTCTCTCTCTCTGTATGCAAGAGACTGTAGTCACTGGGTGGGGCTATTTCAATGATCAATGTTACTTTTGTCTTCTTTTCTTGGACCACTATATCCGGTTTTCTATCATCTACCTTTTGAACCGTTGGTAACTGGTGATGCCATGGGATATAAACTTCATTTTCTACGACGCTTTGTGGCTCATGTTTCCAGTATTTCAGCTACTTCAATACAATAATGTATGCACAATCCCCAGTGCAACAGTCTCGCCTTTCAGTATACAGTCCTTCTGCCATTAGTATGTCACAACCAGCAACAAGGTGTGCAACTGTTTCCAATTTGGTTTTACAAAACCTACATTTGTTTCTCCCACATGTTCAATAGACCCCATATCTTTGTAGAATACTACATTTATCAGCAGATAAGTTTTCCAGCATCAGGCAGTGCAGAAAAAAAGATAGGGTCAACGATGAACATATTTTGTGGCACACGCACCCTTCTCTATAACTGTCTTTCGGCTTTTCCCGGTTAGGGGTCGCCACAGCGGAACTCTGGTCTGCTAATGATTGGCAGTAGATTTTTATGTGCAGGCTTGCCGGGCCTAACGCACAACCTTCGACAAAGGAACGCCCATTCACGCATGTCGACACACAGAAGACGCTCCAAGTGAGAATTGAACGTGCAACGTCTAACTGAGGCGACAATGCTACCGCAGCACCACCACCGCAGTACACGCACCCTTCTCTATAAATGTGCGTTTTTTTTTTTTTTATCTTTAGTTATAATTTCCACGTTCAGCCAGTCCTTTCCTTACACTATTCCCATCACTTGCTGTGGCCCCCACCTTATACTTGGACCGAGTTTGCCTAGATCAGCTATGATGAGGTCAGAAATGTGAATTTACTGCTGTGCTCTGCATACTGCAGTCTGGATCCTGGTCCAACCTAGCCTGTTACCTCCACTATCTTCACTCAGACCAGTTATTCTCTGGCTTGTTAAATCCTTCTAGTGAAAGTGCTTTTCCCCATCAGTATTAAAGGATAACTTCATTATGCCCATTCCCTAAAAGTCCAATCTAGAAAACAATCTTCTAGAGATTTACTAATGCGTTTCTAATCTTCCCTTTTAAAAGTACAGTTACTGAAAAATGTTGTCATAACCTCCTTAAACCAGTTAGTCGTTTCAGATCTAAGCACAACAGTGATGCAACTGTTATCAAGGCTGTTAGTGACTTCCTTATGGCTCAAGACCAAAGGATGCATGTAAGCATTAATTTACTGAACTGGTTTACTGGGAACATTCAACTGGACTTGAAACCCCTTTTCCGAGGAAGCTGGTAGAATATGCTTTTGTAATGAAAGGAAGAATTATTATACTGTAAGTGTTGTACACAAACTGAATATAATCAGACATCACAACTGGACAGAGAAACATTACATCATTAGCCCATTCTTGCTGGTGCAGAAAATACAAAATAACTGATCTTCTTTATAGTGAACAAAGCAAAACAGAAAACATGATCTCAACTTTCTGTGCACTTCACGGCAGTGAAGGAGATATTTCCACTCTGTTGCAGTACAAAAAACAATTACATGAATGTGAATAGTCCAGTGCGTGCTTGCAAGGCTACTGTAAGCATGAAGGATGGATTGGTTCGAAGGAAGATTATCAGTGTGGAAGAACTAACACAGAGGTCATCAGGAAAGGGCTTGCAGTTGAGATAATCTTCTGGCATATGTAACAATGGCTAAAGACAAAGATTTTCCAAGACAGAAATTTCAGACTGTTTGAACTTGCCTGCTCAAATGAATAATGAGTTAGCTTCTCAAAGATGAAGTTAAGATCCAAAGGAGTGGCGTGGTCCTTAAGTGAAGGGACATAGTAGGAAGGTACCCCTGGGAATAACTGATGTAACATCAACCCTGAAACCTTAGCTGGAAAATCAATTCTAGGGAGTGGAATTTTGGTCTGCTCCAAACTCCAGGCCTATGGCAACCAAATAATGACATGCAAAGTTTTACTACTGTACGAATACTTTTGGGCATTGCTCAGCTACTTGTTGGGGAGGAGGGCACATTTTAGAGTAGAGTTATTTGGGACAGGCTGACCTTTATCAGATTTCATTGTAATAACTGGAGCATGGAGAATAGGTCTGCAAGGTTAACGTCAACATGGAGTTTTTTTTTTAATCTGGGCTAATTGGTATTTGAATATTTCTTGGATCAGACGGAAACTCCTTACAAGACATTTACACAGAATTTGGTGCCCGGACACTGGTTTACTGTTACGATATTGTGGCAGGCCACCATCTAGATTCTAATTTTTGAAGTAAAATCATTAAAAATCGTTTTAAACAAGATATTTTGGAAATGGAGATTTGGTTCACCTCAACACATTCAGCCCTGTAATAATGGATAATCTGTTCACCCACTTGCATGCGATACTTTGATACTTTGTCAAATTATTTTTTAAATAGTTTTAGCCATGCATAAGCACACATTTACCTGTGGTTTAAACAGACTCAACAGCCTCATAACAGCAGGCTAGCATCTCTTCTCATAAGGACTGACTGTAGAAGTAAAACATGCTGACACTGATAACATGTATATGGATGTGTATTCATATTTGTGTGGCTTTTTGTAAAGGATGGGGATATTCAGGTTTTTCCACTATCTTGGTATTAAAAGAAAACTCCACCTTCTCATATGGTTTCACTCAACTTACATTTCTCTCCCTACAATACGATTCTAGTACTGTGCAGGTACCTGAAACCTGCTCGTATTTCATAAAAAAAAGTTATGTCTTACCATAATGTTCCATCTGTGTTGTAGATCTTTATTCATTCATTACTGTTAGGACTTCAGTTCCATCCCCAGAACAGACACGGCTGTTACCAAGCTCACACCAGCCAAAAACTCTCAGCTAAGACCTACCCACAATGCCCCTCTCAGTCTCTTCAGATTGAGTTTGCCCACCATTATAGTATAGAAGTAATAAAAGTGATATTAGGAGGCTCTGTCTGAGCAAATACCTTAACTCATAAGGAAATCCTAAAGTCCGCCAGGAGTCCAAGCAGGGGGAAGAAGGGAGGGAAGTAATGAATGAATAAAGATCTATAACACACATGGAACATTATGGTAAAACAACTTCTTTATCTGATGTTGTAAATCGTTATTCATTCCTTACTGTTAGGACGGAGTCCGCAGCTATCGGAGTCCTGGGTGGCCCTAAGGAAGGACATTCCGGAGCACCATAGAACTAAAGGATGCTCATCCCCCCCCTAGAGGCCAAATCCAATTTGTAATGAGTGATAAAGGTATGAGGTCTTGCCCAAGTGGCTGCTGCGCAGATATCATCCATAGAGGCTCTGGAATGAAAAGCCACTGAAGTAGCCATCGATCTAGAAGAGTGAGCCTTTATTATGGAAGGTAAGTGCACTTTGTTCCGATGGTAGATAAAAGTAATGGTGTTTCTGAGCCAATAAGATAGTCATTTTGGAAACAGACTTACCCAATCTGGGTCCTGCAAAGGCCACAAACAACTGATCCATTTTTTCTGAAAGATTTAGTTTTGTCCAAGCAGAAACAAAGTTCCCTATGAACATCGAGGGTATGCAGAAAGTACTCCCCTCTATTTGAATGGTGAGGAAAGAAAACCAGGTCAATGGATTGATTAATGGAAAAACTAGAAATGACCTTGGGCAAAAAGGAAGGGTCAGTACGTAGGGACACTTTTCCTATGAAAAATCAGGTAAGGTCTCTTGACACTCAAGGCCTGCAACCCAGATACTCTTCTCGCCGAGGTAAGGGCTACTAGAAGTAGAGTCTTCCAAGACAAAAATTTTATATCACAGGAGTTAGAGGGCTCGAAGGGAGGACTTGTTAATGACGGGAGCAGCAAAGACAAGTCCCAGGAGGAAAAATGTATACCCACAGCAGACAAGATCTTTCAGTCCTTCTCACTACGTGATAGTGTGCATCTAACTTTGGTACCAAAACAGGAAGATATGTCAACAGGAGCATTGACGAAGGAAGAATTAAAGGGGTCCGTGAAGTCACACAAATGCACCCAAGCATGCAGTCTCATGACGATGCCTGATGTGGCTGCTAGAGCTGCCCCCTTGGTAATGTGAGAGATCAAGCGCATCGAGGAGTTAGAGATGGATTCCAGGGTAGCTAGCTGAGAGGTAACAGTATCACACACCTCCTCGGGTAGTATCCCCACGAAAGAGGCAGACATTTCTAAGATTAGGTCTTTTTGAAGGGGTGTAAAGTGTGCCAAATAATTCAGCGACCGAATGGCAAAGGTCGCTGAAGCATAGGCCCGCTTCCCCAGTCTGTCCATAGCCCGAGACTATGTTCGGGGGATGAACAGTGGAACTATCTTCTGGCAGTTCCCTCTTGAGTGGCCGCCGCCATCACCATGGAATCAGCTACCAGTTGTTCGGACCAATTGGGTTGGTCTTCAGGAGTGGATAATATTTTATCTGGCCTCCAGGGTACAAGTTCTATGCTGTCTGGAGCCTTCCAGGCTTGCTGCACAATAAGTTTAATAAGCTCATCCACAGGTGGGGTCACTCAGGAAATAGATGGCAGAGCACGGAAGGCCTGCAAGAACACAGATTCCTCCAAAGAAGGGTTGGAGGGCTTCCAGTCTCCCCTCTGCTTGAGGATCTTGAGAATGTCTCCAAATGAGACGTCTTCCGGGGGAGACCGTGGGGACCCTTCTCCCTCATCGCAATTGGCATCTTTGGTGATGGATTCCTCAAGGGAATCAAGATGCTGCTTCTTGCAAAATTTCTTCCGGGTTGACTCCCAATGGGATCTTCTAAGGAGGACTCCAGAGAAAGGGTTCCATTCAAGGAAAGATCTTGCAGAGTAGGGGGTTGGGACAGCTACATGCTAGAGGGGGGTTCTGGTGTCAATGCCAAAGGTGCCAACTGCGAGCCTGTTGAAGCAAGGACCCTCTCCATCACCTGGAAAGCAGGCCCTCCCGAGTATGAATGGGAGCCTGGAACCGAGAAGGACAACCTCTGAACCAGGGTCACACCCCACCCTGAGGAGCTCCGAGTGGACAGTTGGCTGCCAGGAGAGCTGTGGCCGGAGATGGTGCCACCGAAAAAAAGCCACCAAACTAGGTGCTACTGTGCCAACAGCCCAATCACTGCTCCGAGAGTGCACCATCTCCAAAGGAGCCATTGCACCAAGAGTAATCGGTACCATCAGGTAAGCCTCCTCTGTCGGAGCAGAGACAGAATGCACTGGGATTGCCATCAGTACTGAAGTCTCTGAGACTTGGGTGGAGGCTGGAGGAGGATATACAGGTGAATATTCCATGACAGCTTCCGCTCCAAGAGGGAGGGAAGACCTAGCCAAGGTGGGTAATCCTCTAACTGCCAAAAGCTGGTCCACAACCCTCACTACATCTTGTTCTGAAAGACTCCTGGTAGATCTGAAGAAAGCTGCTGATAGAGATTCTGGCCTCTCAAGAAATGGGCTAAATTGTTGTCCCAAAAAGGGATCACAAGAGGGAGAATATCTGGTTCTGGGAAGGTGCTTGACCTTCGGAACAGACTGTCAGTATCAGTGGAGCCATACAAGACATCGGTACCATGGCTGGGGATGGTGCTGATGCAGGTACGGTAGTCTGACCCTGTGTCAAAAACAAGGTCGGCACGGAAAGGGATGGTGCCGAAGCTGGTACAGTGGTTGGAGTCAGAGTCAAAATTAAAGGTGGCACTGAGGTGGAAGACATGGACCCTGGTACCGAAGCTGTCGGCTCCGAAGGAGTGGGAGAAGCCCAGTGTCAACTCTGTTCCGAGGAGGATGGAGATGTCGGAACAGAGCTACTCACTTTCTTTTTGTTTTTCATGTCCTTATGCTTAGGAGGTGGTGAGACCTCCGTCCCAGAAACAGCCTCCGAGAAGGGTGTTTTCAGCATACCCTTAAGAATAAGTTTGTTCTTGGGTTCAGCTAGAGTACGGTTGCTGAAGCTAGAACAAATGTCATGGGAAATGTTAATGTGGTCAACACCCAAACAATAAACACACCAGGCATAACCATCAGAGTTGGGCATCTTACGCCCACACTTGTCACACTGCTTGAACCCAAGCTTGGCCTTATCTGACATTATAACACGCTAAAACTACCACACAATAAACTAAACAAGAAAGATAAATGGATGGTAAATAACTGTATTTTTTTTTTTTTTTTTAATAGAAGGCTAGGAAAAAAGTACCAACAACTGTACTAAGGAATGAAAGATTTATAACATCAGATCTTTCATTTCATTGCCTTGGAATCAAAGGGAGGGAAAGAACACTCACTTATTTTTTAAGTTTAACTTCTCACATAATTTGCAGAGGAATTGGTCTACAACGGCATGACATACCACAGAAATCTGTAGTCACGTACTTCTAACGCTGCTGTAAACAAAACAGAGAGGTGTGAAACCGTTTTCCATGGTCTTTATTGCAGATGAGATAAATTACAATGATTCACAGCTGCTTCCGATGTAGCCATGCCTTTCATACCACAGCACAGCAATTTATATCAGTCAATGGTTCAAAGGCAGCCGTCACCTCCTGACAAATTTGCATAAGCAAAGAATTAAAATTCTAAGGTTTAAACTTTAAATGTTTGATGTTTATACTACTTTACATTTTAAGATGACTAGAAAGAATGTAGTATCAAAGATGTTTGTGACATTTAGAGAAAAGTCAGAAAATATTTGTTTTATAATTCTTGTAAAGTATCAGCACATTTACCAAAGTGTGGGGGAAAGTGGCGGTCAATTCATCTTGGACTATAAAAAGATACTTTGAACAAAGGCCTACAATTTAGTCACCGTTTTAGTTACAGCTGCATAATTCCTTAGTATACTGCAAAAATGCCCCAAGACACACACAAATGAGGGCCATTCAAAAAATAAAAGAAGCAGACCTGTTACAGACAGTATACAAGATGACACTGACTGACACTAATCTCATTATATGTTAGTGGCATGGGAATATACCATTACTTCCTTATATCTAGCATGACTCATATAAAGCAGATGTGAAATGGATTTGGGAAAGAGAAAAACTTGAAGACAATTAAGATCACATTGAGATGTCAAGCCCCACTGACATCAACTTTGGAGAAAACACACTCAATTTCTAGAATAAGCAGTTAGTGGTTTTGAGGTGTTAAAACAGCTCAGAACACAGACAAAATTAAACAAATATTTTTTCACTCTAAGCACGGCCGGCCTTAGGCATAGGCGAACTAGGCGACCGCCTAGGGTGCCGTAAAGGCCAGCATTAGAAAGGGCGCAATTTCACTTTTCATTTGCATTGCGCCCGGCCCCAATCTTCACTTGCCAGCATTGCGCCTGGCCCCATTGTAGCCTTGCACCCTCCCCCACTTCTGTAATGCACTCAGAGTCATGGAAACCATGAGCTTACAATAGGTAATAAGCTGACTATATTTATGAGCAGCTAGACGCCCATCAGGTAGGGGTGGTAGTCAAATTAATTCCTAGTTTGTAAAGCGAAATCCTGCTACATACTAGGGTTGTCAAATCGGGTGAATTTTTTTTTATCTATTTGTAAAGCTTTTTTAGTTGTTTTTAAACTTTTTTTTAACTCATTAACCCTGAGTATCTTCTCAGGGCGGCTTTGAGCTTACATCCGAGTGCTCTCAGACGCTTGAAAAGCTATGCTGTTTTACCCGAGTGCCTTCCACAAGCGCCGGTAACTTTGAAGTAAAGTTTTAGCTCCACTGTTAAAAATTAAGTTGAAAAAGTACCTGAACTGTGTCAGGTACCTTCTCAACTTAATTTTCAGTGTGGAGTTACATCAGGTTTATATTTAAAGTTTACAAGCGAATCGGCTTGCAAGTGCCGTACAGCTGCTCGTGCTTCTAACTCTATGCTTTCATGTTAATACACTGCAGAAAGAGGTTAGAAAAGGGGCACTGGGGTGATATCAATTCCACCGGTCCATCAGTTGAAGTAGTAGACATGGGGGTGTATCCCCATAGCAAAGTGCAAGTTAGGCTGGGAGCTTTTTACTTCTTCGTTAGTTCAGAGAAGTTTAGGCCAAGTAGCCTGGGGGAAATGTAACGTATTTTTTGCCTTAACTCATTTTAGCGAATTATTATTTTTGAGGAGTTCTCTGTGGATGGTACATGCTGCCTTTCTTGCACATGTTAAAAGTGATAACTTTAGTAGTATTGAATGCTGCATATTTTTGTTTTTGTACTTTCTTCATTTTGGAGACATGCACTGCTTTGTTTTCCGATGGTTACAGAGCACCTTATTCAACAGACCATAGAGTTTACGTGATCATAAACGAAAGTGCAGTTCCATTTGCTGGAAACTTTCCGGCCGTGTAATACATAGTTTGTATTTACCCAAAGATCAGCTTTTACAAGTTCGCACATTTATATCTGCTTTCATTTTAGTGCTGACATGGGTATCTTTGTTGAATTACTCAATTTTTATTTTTGTTTTTCATGAGCAGAGTACTATGTGGTGGGTTGCTGTGCCATGTCTTAGGTATATCTAACATTCATTTTGTAGCATATCTGCCTTCTGTTAGTGCTCACATGCTTTACTCTGTTAACTTTATTAATAAAGATTGTGTTAAATATGTCCTCACTATTTTGACAAATACATATCTTTAGCTAGCAACAGCAACAACATATCTTTAGCTAGCTAGTTTAAAAATAAAAGTCATCTACAATGAATTTAACCATTTCAAATGGTTACATTTTTGAGCTGCAGGTTTTAAATGGATATTATTTTGTCTCTGCTCATTTTGTATGGGTACTTTTTTTAAATGAAGTGTTTTTCAGATATTATCTCCTTGTATACATTTGTCCATTTTGCTTTCCAGGAAAGGTTTTACAGCATTCAATGCTCTGAAATCAATAAAGATGATACACAAGTCAAATAGTTGGAAAACAAAAGTGGAACAGATTGATATTTCTGAATATTAACTATTTAATATCCTACTGAACTGAAATCAAATTACCCATTTAGATGCCAGTGTGAGAGCTTATTATTAAATATTTCTACAGTCTTGATTTTTTTTTTTATGAAAGACAGACTCTTCCCTTTCAGTATATAGTTAGTATAACATCACACCTGGTTGCATTTCCAGCGTTTGTTTCAACACAAAATTGTAACACTGCATTTATACTATCATTTACTAGTATTACCACTATTTACTATTAAAAATATTAGCGCTGTCGCCTCGCAGCAAGACATTGTCCTGCTCGATTCTCAGCTAAAACATCTGCTGTGTGGAGACATTTGTGAAATGGCATACCTTCGTTGAAGGTTGTGCGTCAGGGCTGGCAACTTGGCACGTAAAAATCTTCTGCCAATCATTAGCGGACTGGAGTTCCGCTGTGGCAACCCCTAACCGAGAAAAGCCGAAAAGACACAACAGTAGTCCCCTTTCTACATTCATAACACATGACTATGCAATCTTACTTGTATTGCAAAACACTTTCCAGCTTTGATACAAAGTCTTTAACTATGTATGGCCTAATACAATTAGTCTTTCAGTTACATTCCATTAAAATCTATTTGCAGGAAGTTGAGGACATGCAGCCCCTATCCAGTCACTGCCTAATAATTTGACTAATTTGGAAATTCATCTATCAACCCTACATGTATCATTCTGGCTATACCTAATCAGTATGGCTGTTTCATTGGTAGAGTTGCTAAGCCTCTACTCCATTCACTTAACCAGCAAGAGGCTCACTTACTGGTCAGAGCTTTCTTACCCCCATAAAGTGTCTCTCCACAGTGTAGTATCAAACACCTGTTAGGGTACATCAAAGTCATAAGGTGTATTATCTGCCTTACCCTTATTCTTAGATTTCAATATCACTTGAGTTGCTAGCATGCTATCAAATTTCCAGTGAACAATGACTGAATTATCATTACCCCAGACATTTCATTCTTAATCAGAGATATATAATTCAATATTCTTTCTGTTTCCCTCCCATGTAGTTTCCTGATAATCTCCCGGCCCCAAAGTAAAATAAGTCAAAACCCTCTTCTGAAACTTGCAAGATAGAAAAAACACTATCAACAACTCATTGAAATGTTGCCCACCCGACCCATCCTTGTTCACTTGTATAAAATGCCTATGCTGGTAATTATATACATATATACACACACATACACACACATCCACAACCCCTTTTTGCTATTTTTGCACATGGGGTCGGGGTGTCGCTTCAACAGTGACAACCATCTACAGCCAAGTTTTACATCGATGGTGGTGAATTTTCTGCTTCCCATCCACTCAAGATTTCTCTTGAATAGGGTCAGAGAGGTGCTCTGCTTGACATGTATGGGAAGTCTGTTCCATAGCACAGGCAGTCTCTGGGCTATGAACCTGTCCCTCCAACATGTTCTGTTAATTGTGATAATGAGGTTGAGGTCTCTGGAGCATGTGGTGCGGAGGGATTGGGATTTCTTTTAGATGTAGCATTTCTAACAGAGCTGGGCTATACATGGCTTTGTAAGTCAAGAATAGATTCCGTCCAAGTAGGCGATATGAGACACAGAATAGTTGGACTTTTTTTAGTCTGTCCATATAGGACAAGTGTTTAAGGCCTAGGATCTCCTCTTTGTGAGGTACGTTTTGCAGCCTCTCCAGTTGTTGCAGATGTCTAGTGAGGTATATGCCAAATGGAGCATTGTACTTTATGATTGACTTAATGAGGGAAGAGTAGAGGGAGACTATGATCTCTTTCTTCCTGCATGCGAAACCCCTTAGTAATGAGCTTTGCCACATAGGACTTTCTGACCACAGTGGCAATGTGGTGATCAAAAGAGAGGTTGCTGTCAACCTGTGTTCCCAGATCTCAATGGACTACCATCAGTGTGGTAATTCATGGGAACTGGGTTTTTCCCAAAGGGGATAACACATTTTTTGGTATTGAGCTTAAGGCTATGGTTCTGACACCAGTTGTTGGTCACAGTGAGATCATTCTGTAGGATGTCAACATCACTTGCGGAGTTAATAATGGCTCCCAATTTGCAACTGTTTGTGAACATTGTCAGCCAGAGTCCCTTCGTGTTGGCCTGGACTACAGAGAAGTAGATACACCAAACAGGAGAGAACCCAGGACTGAACCCTGTGGGACTCCACTCGTGACTAATCGGCAGTCTGTGAGCCAGTTTGAAACCCACCTAGTGCTATAAGGGGTTGATGCCAAGCTTAGTGAGTTTTTCTATGATTCCTGAGTTGGGGAATAGTATCAAAAGCCTTGGCCAGATCAAGGTCTAGTGACTGACAAAGAAGTCAACCAAGTTGAGTAGGCATGATCTACCCTTCAAAAAACCAAACTGTGTGGGATCCAGTGTTTGGAGATTCCCTATATCCTTGTTTATTAGGTCCATGATTATGTGTTCCATAGCTTTGCATGTTAGACTCTTCAGGCTAATGGGGCGATAGTTCCCAGGGTCTGTAGTCGCTCCTACTTTGTGGAGAGGGATGACTGAAGCAGTGCGCCATTCGGCAGGGACAAAGCCTGAGGTGAGGCTGTGTTTGAACAGGGCACACAGGTCAGGTGCCAGTTCATTCTGTAGTTCATGTAGAACACAACCAGGGATATTGTCAGGTCCCATAGAAGCTGTATTCTTGGCATTGGACAGTGCTGTTTTAACCTGTGCAGCAGTAATACTGGGTGCCTGGCAATCTACTGGTATTGTGATTGGTCCTTTGGGGGGGGGGGTAAAGTTGGCATTGAATCTGTTGGCTCAGTATAGGAGGTACCATTGTGCAGTAGCTCAGAGCAAATCTGGGTATTACCATGGAGATTCTTACATAAGTACAGAAGGCCTTGTGGTTGTCTTTACTATTTGCTGCAATTCTGTTTTCATACCTAGCTTTAGAGGATTTGAGGAGGGATCTCAACTTTTTGTTGAGGCAGATAAGGGAGTTTTTCCGGTCTTGTGACTTCACCTTATTCTGCATCAGTTTCCTCCTCCTGTTATAGAGTTTGTTTATGGCAGGGGACCACCAGATTGGCTTCCTTTTTTTGGAGGAGAGTGTTGTGGTTCTATTGGGTATGGTGAGATGCATGCATTTGTGTACGTGCTTGTACAATGCATTGGTATATGATTTGGCAGTCATGCAATTATTCTCCATTTGCATGCGTGCCGTGAAGTTAGCCATCTCTATTTTTAGGATCCCAAAGTTAGCGGGTGTGGCTCAAACAGGGGTGTTCCTTGAGTTCAGTGTGGGTGGGACTTAAGGGGCGCCAGAGCAGTACTTCGCCTAGGGTGCCGTTTCAGCTAAGGCCGGCCCTGACTAAGATGGAGTTTTCCTTTAAGGCCATGTTTATATTTACAGGGACCAATGCAGCACAGAGGTTTGCAGATGCTGTTATCCTGTTTCCACTTCACAGGTTCTCTGTAGCAATCCGCACTGAATATGTAAATTATGGCATATTACACCTAATGGGTCTGCTTTTATCCCCCCTCCTTTTTACTGTTGCAACTGGCTCCAAACCAGTCCTAGTTCCTCCTCCTCCTTTGGGCTACTGTGAAATCTTCAGCACCTTGAGGCTATGTTACAAAGTGAATCCATTTAACAGTTAAAATTCTCCATTGTTAGACCTGAAGTCTTCGGACAAAATTGCTTATCTAAGATAAATAAAGCCAGATTATTTGAGAAGAATGGCAAGCCACACACTTACCTTATTTTTTTTTTGTTTTTGTATGCAACTAAGTGATGGTAGATTATTTGTTCATCTCTTCTGCATATCCTTGGTTTCGGCCTGCTGAGATCTGCATTAGCAGGCAATGCACGTAAGTATTGAGACTAGGATTATTTTCCAACATCAAAGTACTGCGATAGAGGTTAGCACCAAGTTGGAGAGATACACCCTTTTATTAGTGTTTTATTGCTATTCCTGTTTTTTTTCCATCTCTTTCAACTTTCTGGTTTGAAAGCCGCACTTGTGCCTGTTTCACACCTTTCCTAGAAAGAGCTTAGTCCGGTTACAGAGTTGCTGTATCCAGGATTGTTGGTTAATCTTTTGAGTCCCCCAAGCCTTTCTGTGTTGGAGGGAAGCCTTCTAGCTTATCAGTGGGAGTGGTAAGCACTAGGTAGCCTATCCTCCACGGGAAGAGTGAGTTTTGGCACAGAAATTGTAGTTTATCTGGCTGTTTGGGCAGTTTTGCATATCTTTCAATTTGCTGGCTTAAAAGATTGCGTTTGTACTTGTTCCCAGCCTTTCCTGTAACTAGTCTAGTCCAGGTACAGATATGCTGTATCCAGGACTCTTTGTAAGCTTCTGGGCCCCCCAAGCCTTTCTGTGTTGGAGGGAAGCCTTCTAGCTCATCAGTGGGAGTGGTAAGCATTAAGTAGCCTATCTACTACAAGAGCAGTGGCTCCTAGCCCAGAAATTGTAGCTATTGGCCGTTTGGGCAGATTTTTTTCCATCTCTTTCAACGTTCTGGCTTAAAAGCCGCACTTGTGCTTGTTTCTCACCTTTCTTGTAACTAGCCTAGTCCAGAGACAGAGTTGCTGTATCCAGGACGGTTGGTAAGCTTCTGAGCCCCACAAGCCTTTCTGTGTTGGAGGAAGGCCTTCTAGCTTATCAGTGGGCGTGGTAAGCACTAGGTAGCCTGTCTACCACGAGAGGAGAGGTTCTTGGCCCAGAAATTGAAGTTTACTGACCATATGGCCAGTTTGTCAGTCTTTCAACTTTCTGGTTTAAAAGACCACATCTGCACTTGTTTCCCATCTTTCCTGTAACTAATCTACTAGGTAGCACTAGAAAGCCTTAAACTGATACAAGCGTTCTAGCTTAGAAGAGAGACTTCGGAGTTATAAGTATCAATTTTCTGTACTTTCTTGCTGTACTTAACTGTTTTCCACCTAAACAAACACAGATTTTCCAGTGTTTATTGTGATTTAAAAGCTTGTTTTTTTCATATATTATACTTATTTGAATGCCTGCACTTTTAAAAAGTTTTTTTGTTTAAATAATTTAACTGTTGTAGGCTACACACTAAAGTGCGATAACCTTTTCTGATGGTTTGTAGTTGTTTAATGCTTTTCAAAAAAACAAAAAAAATTCCTCGTTTCCCGCCTTTCTAAGCTAGTATAGTCCAGTTTTCAGGCTAGTGCTGAATTCAGGGCTGTGATACTAGTTTCTGAGTTGCCCATACCTTACTTGGATAGAAGGGAGTTTCTCTGTTCACCTTTGAGAGAGGGGAGCTTTGAGCAACCTATCTGTCCCTGGAGGAGTGGTTCCAGCCCAGAAGTTAGTAGTTTACTGTCCATTTTGTGCTAATTTCGCTCTTTCATTTCCCTACTATAAATAACCGCGTTTGCATAGTTTTGCACACCGGGCACTGCCGGTTAGCTACGGTTAAATTATTCCCAGCTCCACTAAGTCTCCTTTTCAGTTTTTCCCTTGAAACTAGTCTAACTCTCAACCTAAGCACTCAAAAAGCATCCTACAGCCCAACACTTGCTCAGACCTAATAGCAAGCACTAATATACCTTAACACTGATTGCCCAGTAAGGCAAGGCTCTTTATTCACCCCTCACAAACCAAGCGACTAAGCAGCTCACCCTACTATTCAGGCATGACCAAAGGGCAATTTCAGGTGTACTCTCCAGTCCAGCTGGTGAATCTGGGTATCCTGAGGCAATGTTACAACTGCCTCATGTACACAGACAACCCTCTCCTCCTACTACAAAACACTAACATATGTGAGAGATGCAATTATACAGCCAAACTGGAAGCTAAGCTGTCTCCACCCAAGACTGAAGAGACCGTCAAGAGGAGAAGGTTAACACTTGCACCACACCTCCAGCCGCACACAGACCTACTAAAACAGCACTGGCAAAAAATACACAAATACACAAAATTATACTCGGAGGCTCCAAATAAAAACCTGCAAAAGCATCAGAGACCTCCAAAGCAGACACCCAAACAACCTGCACCTCCTGTCACAAACCAGACAACACATAAAAACACAAAATCAGTGTGCCGCACAATCACAGCCCTTAAGGCGAAATAACATACCCAACACACTAATAGGCAACTCTATAGTCAGGCACACTGACGTCCCACTCACTAGGCTGGACAAACAGAAGGTTACTGTTAGCTGCCTGTCGGGAGCCAGAATCCGCCACATAACACAAGCACTCCAGTCACTCCAGAACAAGTACAAATATGACTCATTGTTCATGTTGGTGTGAATGACCCGAGAAGTACCTCCCTGGACTACATGAAGAGACATGGAAGAGTTCTGATCATGTAGCCCAGGCTGGTATGACCCTGACCCCGAGTAGCATCCTGCCCTCACCAAGAAGGATACCGCAGTATAAAGAAAAAATGATCAATTTCAACAACTGGCTAAGCTTCTGGTGTCATTCAAAGGGGATCCAGTGTCTGTCAGCCTGGGACGACATGCTTGATAAGCCACGTTCCTTAGCAGGAGACTGCTTGCACCTGTCACCCCTAGGCTTTCGAATACTGGCCAAGGCTCTTGCTGCCCCCATAGTGCCTTTTTTAGGCAAGGCTCAAAAGTCAAACCCACCGCCATAAACAGCACAATAAACAAAAAACGGAGGGTTATGCTACTAAACACCAGGAGTTTAAATCTCAAAATGCATGTGCTCGAAGCACTCCTCAGTATGGAAAACATCAACATCTGTGCAGTAACTGAAACCTGGTTCAAGGCTCCAAAGAGCACCCCAGCACTACCGGGCTACAACTCATACCACACGTTTCGGCCACAGAACACAGACCGAAACACAAAAGGAGGGGGTGTATCCATATTCATCAAGGATACCTACACCTCCAGGTTAGTGGCGCAGCATGATACCTCTGAGATCATTCATGTGCAACTAACATTGGGCAAATCTGCAATGCAAATTTTGGCCTGCTACAGATCACCCTCCATGACCTAGGACCACCACTCCACCTTTCTGGAGACGCTGGAAAAAGTACAGTTTTGTACCTACCATAAATGTAGATGTTCGATAGATATGCAACTGTAGTCATAACATGTGGGTTTGTCCTGCCTCAGGCAGCCCTCGGTCGGCCGGATTCCAAAGTCTGTGTCCGACGTCGGCTGATGTCGCATTTCTCTCAGACGTCAATGCGGCTGGAGTACATAAGCATCAGCCGACGCCATTTTCTTCAGTGTTTCTTGCCCCAGATGCCAGGTGCCCTCCAAGGAAGGCTGTAATCAAATTGGAAGGAGAAAAAACAGGATTCCAAACAAATAAATAAGCAATAAACAGATACACCATAACAGATATCCCCAGCTAAGAGGAACAGGGATAGGAGTGGACCCAAAGCATAGAGGGGTATGGAGGGAGGGAAAATCCGACTGCAGTTGCATATCTATCAGACATCTACATTTATGGTAGGTACAAAACTGTACTATGTCCTTCAAGAATACAACTGCAGTCATAACATGTGGGTAGAATACCATAGCTTAGCTGGGGGAGGAGGAATGTTCTAGGAAAGAGATGGTGTGGCAATCAAACCCTGAAGGACTGCCGAAGCAAAGCCTGCTCTGGATCTGGAGTATAGAGGGAGATTGTAGTGTTTGGAGAATGTATGCACGGAGCTCCATGTAGCAGCTTCTAGAATGTCCTTTGTAGGCACCCCTCTTAGGAATGCTGTAGAGGTGGCTGTAGCTCTGGTGGAGTGTGGTCTGACATTGGCTGGAACAGTCTTCCCACGGAAGGAATATCTGATGCAATGTCCAATCCATTTTGAAATAGTCTGTTTTGAAATTGCTTTTCCTTGTACTCCAGGGGCGTAAGCTACAAAAAGTTGGTCAGACTTCCTACTGGTCTTGGTTCTATCCAGGTAGTAGCGAAGTTGTCTGTGAATGTCCAAGGTGTGTAACAGTCTTTCCCCTTTGTTTTCAGGATTGGGGAAGAAAGCAGGTAGATGAATAGCTTGATTTAAGGAAACCCTAGATACCACCTTTGGCATAAAGGTAGGGTTGGTTCTTAAGGAGACTCTGTCTCGGTGAAAGATTATGAATGGTGGTATTGCCATCAGGGCCTGTAATTCCGAAACCCTTCTTGTTGAGGTAATTGCCAACAGGAAAGCCGTCTTCCATGAGAGGAATTGTAAGTCCACTGAAGCTGCTGGTTCAAAGGGAGGTAGAGTTAGTTTTTCTAGAACAAAGTTGAGGTCCCAAGCTGGCACTGGAGCCCTTCTTGGTGGCTTAATGTTCTTGATTCCCCTAAGGAACTGCCTTAGCAAAGGATGTGAAAACACAGGTGGATCAGTGTTATATCTAGCTGAAATAGCTGAAGCATGTATCTTTATGGAAGAATATGAGAGTCCATTCTGAAGCATATCTGCCAAATATTCCAGGATGAGTGGGATGTTCAATTGTGATGCATCATGGCCTTTGCTGGTGCTCCAAATGCTGAATCTCCTCCATTTTGCCAAATAAACCTTTCTGGTGGATGGTCTTCGAGCTTCTGTTAGTATTCGCTGGACTTCCTTGGAGAGAGAAAAATTGAGGGTATTTATGGGATCTCCCAGGCTGTTAGCTGCAGCATCTGAAGGTTTGGATGCACTGTTTTGAAGTTGTGCTGGGTCAAAAGTAGGGGCCATTGGGGAAGGACCCACTTCTTCTTGTGACATATACTCCGTAGTAGCGGGTACCAGTGTTGTCCTGGCCAGTCTGGAGCTATTAGGATCCCTTTGGGTGTCTCTGCTTTGATCTTCAGTAGCACTGTGGTCATCAGTGGCAGAGGCAGGAATGCATATATTTTTTGGGAGTTCCAGTTGAATGAAAGAGCATCTATTTTCCAAGCTTGTGGATGGTATGTCCTTGAACAGAATTTTTTCAGATGATGGTTGAAGTGAGAGGCAAATGGGGCTACTTCTGGCCTGCCCCATGTCGAAGTGAGTTGTGTGAAGATTCTTGGGTGTAAGCTCCACTCGTGAGGATCTATGAAATTCCTGCTTAGTCTGTCTGCCAGTACATTGTCTTTGCCTGGGACAAACTGGGATTGTAGGTGTATGTTCAGGCTCAGTGATTTTTCCCAAAGATTCATGGTCAGTCTGCAAAGGGGGTAGGAATGGGTGCCCCCTTGCTTGTTGATGTACCACATCACAGTGGTGTTGTCTGTCCGTATCAGTAAATGGCCTTGTTGAAGTTGTTGTCGAAAGGCCTCGATGGCATGCATTACTGCCAGCATTTCTTTTTGGTTTATATGCAGATGTGTTTCCTTTGGAGACCATTGTCCTTGTATGCATCTGCCTTCCATATGCGTCCCCCATCCAATGTCTGAGGCGTCTGTGTTATCTGAGGTTTTTTGAATGACATACCTGTATTTGCCTGGCTTACCGAGGCCCACCATAGGAATTCCTTTTGTAGGCATGGAATGAGTGGTATGGTTGCCTCTAAGTTGTTGTTGTGCTGAGACCATAGACTTTTTAAGTACCACTGAAGTTTTCTCATGTGTAGTCTTGCTAATGGTACCAGGAGAATGCAGGATGCCATGTAACCCAGGGCCTGTAGGAATCTCCTTGCAGTCATCTGGGTGAGTTTTGCCAAACCCTTGAAATAATGAGTTAACTTCTCTTGCTTGTCTTCTGTCAGGTAATCCATTTGAGAGACTGTGTCCAGATTGGCTCCTAAGAAGGTTATTTGCTGGGATGGTTGAAGTCTTGACTTTTGAAAGTTGACTGTGTATCCCAGAGCCTGAAGTAATTGTATGACATAGTTGAGGTTTTTTGTCAACATCAGTTTGTCGTCCGCTTGTATAAGGCAGTCGTCCAGGTACGGGTAAATTTGGATCCCCTGGAGCCTGCAATGAGCAATTACTGAAGCCAGGCATTTTGTGAATACTCTGGGCGCAGTAGATAAGCCAAATGGCAATGCTGAGAATTGATAATGCTCTGGCCCTGCAAGAAATCTGAGGTATCTTCTGCAGCTGTGTCTGATAGGGACATGCAGGTATGCCTCCTTGAGGTCCAGAGTAATCAGCCAAGACCCCTTGCCCAGCATGGGAAGGAGTTGCTGAAGAGTCAGCATTTTGAACTTTGGTACTGTGAGAAAAGTGTTTAATGCGGACAAGTCCAGTATTGGTCTCCATTGTGTTTCTTTTCTTGGCACAAGGAATAGTCGAGTAGAACCCCTGGCCTTGTTCTTGTTGTGGTACTCTTTCTATTGCTTTTATGTGAGCCAGAAGAGAAATTTGCTTTATAGCCTCTGCCCTCTGGTTTTGTGGTAGGTTTGGCATGCCCATTTTTCTGGGTAAGGAGTGAAAATGAAACCTGTAACCTTGGTCTATAATGTCCAAAATCCATTTGTCTTTTGTCAATCTGTGCCAATTGTCTGAAAACAGAGATAATTTTCCGCCCAAGGGTGCCTCTGTTTGCTCCTTGGTTGGCGGTTGTAGAGGAAAGTCATTGAGATTGTGTCTGAGGGGTGGGGGAGACCCCTGTGTCACTTCTTTGGTTTGCTGGCTGCCATTGTCGTCCCCTGTAAGAACCTCTGTATTGTCCTCTTCCTCGTCCACGCCTGTTTTTGCCCCTTTGAAATTTTTCAGGGTTAGGAAAGGACCAGTTCTTTGAAGGCCAATTCCTGCTGAATCTGGGGGGCTGAACCTGAAGGAAATCTTTGACCATCTGAACTGATTTTGCTTTTTCCTCGATGGACTTTAATACATCTTTAGCATTAGCACCAAAAAGCTTGTTCTTTTCCAAGGGTGCATCCAGAAGTTTTGCCTTAACCTGTTCTGGTAAAGGTTGTTCTTTTAACCATGCATGTCTACGAATGACTGCCCCTGTCATAGCTGCCCTACATGAAGCTTCCAATACGTCATATCCACACTGCCGAAAGTGATTGCTGACTTGCTGTGAGTTATGTACAGCTTCCTGCAAAGACTTCCTGTCTAAAGGTTCAGGAGAGGCCAAAGTTTTCTGTAAATCATCTAACAGGTAATCCTGATATTGTAACATATGGAAAAGGCAATTCAAAGCTCTCATAGATAAAGTGGTGGAGGTGTACACCTTTTTCCCCCAGCTCTCTAATGACCTAGCTTCCCTGTTGGAAGGCAAGGGATTTTTAGAAGTGGAGGTTGAAACACCTTTAGGTCCCCGAGAAATAGTTTCTAAATCCACAGTATGGGCCCTGAACAAATGGGAATGTGTGTCTGGGACCCTGTAATATCTGTCTGGTTTGGCTGGAGCAGGAGGAAGAGAATCAGGGGTAACACTGGAGTCAGAATATAGATCATCCAAAACATCAAGCACAGGAGGAATAGCTAGGGGCCTGTGCTGGGGCTTTTTAAGGAAGGTTCGAAGGCGCTTTCTGGAATCAGAATATTCCTGGCCTTGCCACTTAAAATGTTCCCTCATGGTATGCAGAACTTCCCCAAAAGAAATATCCTCAGGCGGGGAGGCCGAAGGAATGGAATCCTCTGCATCCGAGTCCTCATAGGTCTGAAAGAGGTCTTCCTGTCCCTCGGAGTGGGCAGAATCCTCAGAGTCTTCATCTGTAGGGATAGGTTCAGAGGGATCAACCCGGGGCCTCTTATCTGGAGGAGGCTGGGATGCTCTCTCAGGATGGGCCTGTGAACCTCTAATCATGGAAATTAAATCTGCGGCCATAGACATGATTTGTTTTTCAGGAGATGTTTGAGGGAAGGTTTTTGCTGTAAGGTGCTTAGTCTTGCTGGCTGCCTTAGCCCGAGTGTAGGCCTTAACAGACATGGCCATAGGAGGCCTGGCAGCTCCACGTGCAGGAGTGACCTTATCCACAGCAATGGTCTCTGGCATTTCCTCGGTTTCAGTATCCGGAGGAAAAACTATAACTGGCGTCGGAGCGGTATCTGGTATCGGAGTAGTCGGTATTGTGGTGTCTTTGGTTCGGAGCGGTGGAAAAACCGTCTCAGCGGGAACCGGAGCACTCGCGGTAGGTTTTGGCGTGGAGTTGGAGGTAGACGCGGGCCGAGGTAGTCGGTCCCGGTCTTTTCGTTTTAGGCGTTTGCGATGTCGGAAGCTCCGACGGCATTGTATACGCAAATTTTTCGCCGAAAAAGTCTTCAGCGAACTCCGCCCGGCGCCCGAGAGTGCGCTTGTTGAAGTGAGCACAGGCGACACAGGCCGAGACGTCGTGGTCTGGGCCAAGGCAAGGGAGACAGAAAGAGTGGAAATCCTTATGAGGTATTTGTTTACCACAAGACAGACAATTATTAACTTTTTCGGTAATTTCTGACATCGGCAGAGGCAAGAAAAAGGTCCCCAACGGGGTACTTAGCTTTTTTGATGTCTTCGGAATCGAAGAGTAAAGGAGCTGACCGACCGGCACTTGCGAACCGCTTCTGCTTCGGGCACCGCGCGGCAAGAAAGACTGAAGAAAATGGCGTCGGCTGATGCTTATGTACTCCAGCCGCATTGACTGAGAGAAATGCGACATCAGCCGACGTCGGACCCAGACTTTGGAATCCGGCCGACCGAGGGCTGCCTGAGGCAGGACAACCCACATGTTATGACTGCAGTTGCATTCTTGAAGGACATCATGAAGGTCCTACCGAACACCCTGATATTGGGCGATTTCAATTACCCTACCATTCACTGGGAAAACTAGAGTACAAACTCCCAGGCCCAGTGCTTCCTGGAATTCATCAACTCAAATGCCCTGGATCAGCTGGTAAACTCCCCTAATAGAGGTGAAAACATATTGGACCTGGTCATCACCAACATGGGCGACAGGTGTTCTACACCGGAGATCAGTCACTGGTTAGATCAGACCATAAACTAATCACTCTGGATGTCCACACCCCACCACCACCAACTAAGGAAACCACAGTAAAACTTTTCTAAAAGCAAACTTCACCTTACTTAAGACAGAGGTGGTGAAGTTTCACAGCCCCCATGCTAAAGGATAATGCTGCACAAGATGCAGAAACCTTTACAAATACACTCCATGAACACCTACAAGGATGCATGGATCGTGCCATCCCTAGCAAAACCAAGACTCACTCCTCCAAGAGAAGGAAACCAGTTTGGTGGAGCCCTGCCATAAACAGGCTATACAACAGAAGGAGGAAACTAGTTCAGAAAAAAGGCAAATCCCAAGAAGGAAAGACATCCCTGATCAGTATCAGTAAGAAACTAAGGTCCCTCGAATAGCCAAGGATTCAAAAGATAACCACAAAGCCTTCTTAGCTATGTTAAGAATCTAAGTGACAACTCGCAGATATGCAATGAACTAGTGCAAAATAGCACAAAATATATTGAACCTACTCATATTGCTAACATCCTGGCAGATAGATTCAGTGCAAACTTCACCCCCCTCTCAGCTCCTAAAGGGCCCACAACAATACCAGAAAAGTGTATTGTCCCAAAAATCACAGATGCACAGGTGAAATCACCCTTTCAAAAGCCAAACACACACCGTCAATGGGACCAGATGATGTCCCAGGCTGCGTCTTGCACAAACTACAGAACGAACTAACCCCCCACCTATAAACACGCTGTTCAACCTCAGCCACTCGACAGGCTACATGCCCATAGAATGGCGCACAGCAACGGTTATTCCTCTCCACAAAGGAGGGGCCACAGCTGACCCTGGTAACTATCGCCCCATAAGCCTGACTAGACTGGTCTGCAAGACTATGGAGCCCATCATCATGGATGACATTGGGAACCTCCAAACACTTGACCCGACCCAGTTCGGCTTTAAGGGCAGATCATGCCTACTAAACTTGGTTGACTTCTTCAAGACAAGTCACCAAAGCCATAGATGAGGGAAAAGTGGTTCACACAGCCTACCTGGACTTCGCCAAGACGTTCGACACCATTCCCCACTCGGGTATTACAGAAACTCACCAGCCAGAACATAAAACCCTATGTCAAGAGATGGGTTGCCAACTGGCTTACAGACAGAACTCACAGGGTAAGAATAGTGGGCTCCAGGTCCGACTCCAAACCAGTCAAGTGGCGTCCCGCAAGGCTCGGCCCTGGGACCCCTAATGTTCAGCATATACTTCTCAGAAGTACAGGCAAACACAGGAGGACTATGGCTAACCAAGTTTGCCGATGACTGCAAACTGGGAGCAATAATTGATTCTCCGGCTGACACGGACATCCTCCAAAAGGGCCTTACTGAGATGGACACCTGGTGTCAAAGTCATGGCCTAAAGCTAAATGCCAAAAAATGCATAGTCATCCCGTTTGAGGAAAAACCAAACACCCACGAATTACCACATAGGTGGCAGCCCCCTTAATACAGAAGAGGTAATAAGAGATCTGGGTCCCAGGTAGATAGCAATCTCTCCTTTGACAACCATATTGCCAAAGTAGATAGGAAAGCCTTCTATGTGGCCCATCTAATTACGAAAGGGTTCGCATCTAGAAATAAAGAGGTTATAGTGCCCCTCTACTTGTCACTCATTAGACCCATCATAGAGTACAATGCCCCATTTGGGATGGACCTCAAGACACTTCCAACAGCAGGAAAGACCACAAAAGTACCTCATCAAGAGGATTACTGGCCTCAAACATATGTCCTATGTATCCAGACTGAAAAAACTCTGGCTGTACTCAGTGGCATATCGCTTACTCAGAGGTGATCTCTGCCTTACTTACAAAGCCATGTCCAACTCAAAATGGATGGACATGCTCCACCTAAAGAAATCCAAGTCACTGCGAGTCACGCGCTCTAGTGAGCTAAACCTCGCAACAATAAACAGAACATGCTGGAGGGATAGATTCCTGTCAGAGACTCCCCATGCTTTGGAACAAAATTCCAAACTACATCAGGCAGAGCCCCTCACTAACACTCAAGAGAAACCTTGACGAGTGGATGGGTAACAGAAAATACACCCCTTGGATCACTTCATTGGCTCTGCTTGACAGAGGATCAGTTAATTAATCAATGGGGTGGCGAAAGCAGACACACTCTGGCTAGGATTCTAAATGCCCTCGGGCAGATAGCCTAGTACCTACTTATGAACAGCATCATCGGGTGTGGTAAGCAGGTGGGTGCATAGAGGAGTAACCAGACATGGGCACCTTACTGTGCGATTATTGGAAGGCCTTGTAGACATACTGGGGTGTCAGTGATTGCAGGTTGAAACTTTGGGGAAAGTTAGGAGTTGCTGCTGAGTAAACTTCAATTGCGGAGAAGCTAGAACCAGCATCTAAACACTAAGAATAGGAGCTGAAAAGGAATCACAATCCTGTTGGATTGACAACAAGAAAAAGACTTCTCCATTTTCCCCCAATACAGCTTAAGCGTAGAAGATATCTGAAAGACAGTAAGAATTTGGACCACCTTAGGCTGGTACTACACGTCACTGGCCATCAAAGGAATGGATAATGAATGGCATTGTCTGGGTTAGGCCTAATGAATGGGACAGGACATTCAGAAGGTAATATAGAAGAAGCTTCTTTGTGAGGTGTAGCCAAAGCAAAAAAAAAAAAAAAAAAAAAAAAAAAAAAAAACAGTTGAGACCATAACGCTGCTATAAGGACTACTGTTCTGCACAGTCTTTCTTTAGAAACCTGATGATCAGGAGAAAATATAAAGTAATAAAGAAGACCCAGTGGTCACTGATAAACCACAGCACCCTTTGGTGTGTGTTCCTATGGAGGAATAAGGGAAAAATGCTGCATTTGGTGTCAGTTGGGGATGCAAACTGGTTGCAGCAAGGATTCCCCTCAATGGGCACAAGATCAACAGTGCCACCTTTAGATTGAGGGACCACTCAGAATACATCTGCTGAGCCTGTCCACTATACATCTGATCAGGGATGTGCATTGTCAAAAAATGCATTGTGATGATATCGGCCATTATTTCACTTTCACAGCCTTTCAACAAACTGGGTAAGATCTGGTGCCACCTTATTCCTGATATGGAAATTATGGCAGCTATGCGGTATATCATTACTGGCTCCTTGGGTCAGGAGGCCCCAGAAGACCCATAATTCAAGCAGGACCACCCCCATTTCCAGAACACTGATGCACAGATTATTCTCCTATGGAGACCACAATCCTTAGACCATCTGCCCTGCAGAATGTTCCACCAACCCAGGACAGACAAATCCTTGGTAAATGTGGCGACTAGTACGGGAAGAACAAAGGTACATTATTATGGGCAGGTGCTGGGTGTTTAACTTCCACAGTGAGTGAGTTCTACATACACTGGATGGCAAATTATTCTATTCATGTCATAATCTAGTCACATCCACTACACTGACAGGGTCCACTGTGGTACTCTGGTGGTTGGGGGGGGGGGGGGATGAAAGGGCCAACAGGTAGCAAATCAGACTGTAGGGAAAGTATCCTGTCTTGAGGGAGTACAAAAAGCTTATCGACTGTGTCCAGATGGCAGTATCAGGCCTTGAGAATGGTTTCTTCTGTGATTTGGTCCTGTTGACTGATGTTCCCAGAAACAGATGCAGCTAAAGTACCCGCTTGCTTCTTTCAATGAATCCTTGGTCGTAACGATTGGGAGCCAAATGCCCATTGCTTGCAAATCCATACCAAGCAGATAAATTGACAGACTTTCATCTGAGGGCTCCCTCTGTCACTGCAGTTATGAACACAGTATCCCTTACTCCATGTGGTTGGTCCTTGGAAGGTCAAAGCATCTGGGCAGGTGAGCTCAGCCATATCAGATTTATGCCAATCATGCAAGCTGTAGGGGAACAAGCTAAGATTTAGATGAGTCGGTCCAAAAAGCCTCCAACACAATTTCCTTATTGGGAAGGGTGGTCGCAGGGTCAAGTACCCCTCTGCCCCATTAGTTCCAATAT
This sequence comes from Protopterus annectens, assembly GCF_019279795.1. Taxonomy (NCBI): domain Eukaryota; kingdom Metazoa; phylum Chordata; order Ceratodontiformes; family Protopteridae; genus Protopterus; species Protopterus annectens. The sequence continues at coordinate 575,239,772 of NC_056747.1, read as the reverse complement.
TTTCCAAAAACCTGGGATCATCCAGAGGGAACTATGGGGATCTTTTCCCTCTCTAGGAAGTCTGAATCTTGGTGTGACAGACTTTGTTGGAGAGTATATATGATCCTTTCTTCATGTCTATTTCCTAAGCACATCCATAAGGGAGACTTCTGAATGGCTGTAAGAGGGTTCAGTCCCTGAGGATTACAGTCTTCTTTGGCAATTCTGAACCTGCTCTCTTGGTTTCATGATTAGTGCCCATTTCTCCAAACTGCAGGGTGTCGACCGGTAGAGTCAAAGTTATGGCATATCTACTCAATATGACTGCTAGGGCAGAGACATCAAGTTCTCCAAATATTTGGACGCAAATATTGTGTCTGTCAGAGCAGACAAAATCACCACTGAACCAGAGGTCGATACCAAAGACATCACAACAAGAGTTCTAGCACTGAGAGAGGTTGACCCACTGGTTATAGTTAAACCCAAAAATGGCTTTGGTACCAATAAATCAAATGCCCAAGGTTTGGACACCGCAAAGGTTTCCAAAAGGGTTGAGCAAACACAGAAACGGAGCCTTTAATTTCACCTTTGTAGTGCCCGCCCAAACACTCTCAGTATTGAGGAAATAGGGTCAAGAGTCTCAGAACTTAGTGAGTCTTTGCCAAATGATGATGTAGACCTTACGAGTCCAATGCATACTTCACTGGAAAGACAGTCTACTCTGGCATGCCTGGTATTGAAACAGGACCTGGGGAAGTAGCTTGAGATATTGAAGCCAAGAACTTTCCCTGTGTCCCTAGATACAGAGAAGAATAGGATGACACCAAAATCAATCTGAGCCTTAATAAAAGCCTGCATCACGTAATCAACTGTGTTATGGAATACAGAACACAATCACCAGCTTTTGCTTGACCTGCGTAAATGAACAGAACAGGATGAGAAAAGCGCTTTCTCATGCAGTGAACTCATGAAGGTCCCCCATTCCTAGAATATCCAGACCAAACAGGATTCTGAAATCTTAAGCATTTGTAGAAGACTGGGGTGTCAACTCAGAAGTCCAATATGCACTCACATTCACTACGCTGTGAAAAGTCAAAATTGTAGTGCACTTGCATGTAACCCACTAACAGACCTGTAACAGCTCTCTTCTCAGCGATATTAGAAAGTGCTAACTTGCTTTAACTTCCCACAGACTGGTTGCCTGAGAAAAGTAAGACAGGATCTGGTTTCTAATTCTCTTCCAGAGCAAAGACTTCCTCCCAAAGCTCTAGAAGGTTTATGCAGAAACTCCTCCTGCTCAAGATTCACTTCTGGACTAGACAGGATGCAAGATGAGCTTCTCAGCTTACTAGCAAAGCATTAGCCATGAAGTCATGTGAAGAGTTCTACTGTAAGAAGGCACGACCCAGCCACACTGACTACTGGGAACCATCCGCCACTCTGAAGCTCAGTAATTAAGGGTATGACAGCAGACCATAGTCCATTAGATTGTGATGACTGTAGAAACAGACATATCCAAGTCTATAACCTCTTGGATTACCATTATGGATAGGAAGAACTGACATTAAAATAAACCCAAGTCTACCACAATAAAGGCAATCTTCTGAGTCGGACTTAAGAGAGGACTTCTCCCACTTTACCAACTGCCTCAAGGACTAAAAACAAGGAAGCACCAGAACAAAGGGCAATGCTAGGGAAGTCCCTTGATGGGGACACCATAAACCAATCATCCAAGCATGGGAACACAAGACGTCCCTATTCTTGCACAAGCTCTATCACAGTTGCTAGCACTTTGGTAAGAATTCACAAAAGCACAATGCAGAAATTAAATAGAAGCACTCTGTATTTAACATAGTGGCCACCCAATCAGATTTCTGCCAATCATGAAGGAACCTTCTGGCTGAGAATGCAAACATTAACAGTAACATTCCAAAATACATTCTTCTTGTTCAGCCACAAAACCTGGCCCCTGACAAACTGAAGTCCTGAACGTTTACTGCTAGATGTGTCATCTGAAATTGACAAGATCCAGAATCATAAACAAGTCTTCAGTCCCATTCCAAACAAAGAAAATGTGAGAAAAATACTTTGCATCTCTATCTGAATGTGGTAAAGTCTAAATAGCGCCTTTGAGAAGCAAATAGATCTTTTCCTAACAGGGCTGCAAAGTTGTAAAACACAGTCATCTATGACCATATCTTACATCCAAAAGTCCTTTGTAATGACAGTCCAAAGTTAGAGCAACTTTAGAAAAAGTTAATCTTCCATGAGCAGTCTTGAAGAAAAATTAGGACCATCTCTTTGAGCTAACCCATTTTGCATATGTGACCAGTACAGGCAAATGAAGCAACACTGCCTGATGCTTTGAAGCTCTCCTTTTCCCTATGCAAGTCTAAAGGTAGTACTGGTTTACTCTGAGTTTTAGTAACTCATTTAAATTCCAACCTCTCTGCTAGACTTTCTTCCTAGACAGGATGATTTGAAAAAAAACAATAAGGGATGCAGTGGGGCACTGCAAAACCCTTAAAAGTGATAAATGTCCATTTCCCAGACCCTTATGTAGATCCTGAGAACTTGCCAAGAAAAGTGAATGCAAGGTCTACCTAAACTCCTCTTAAAGGATAACCAGAGCCAAACCATCTTGGCAGGCACACTATGTTCATCATTTCTACTGCCACATTAGCCTTGTAGGCTAAATGGGTTGATTACCAAAGCCTATCCAACCTGGAAGGAGAAAGGATATGGATCCAGCAGCCACTGCAGAAAGGTCCAAGAATGCTTCCAGAGTATACCTATGTACAGTATTCAAAGAAGCTAAGGTTCTAGTAGAATATGCATTGATACCACCAAGAATGGCATTGCCATGATGGGAATAAAAAAAAGAAATAGCGGAGGTCAACCACCTGGCAACTTTGTTTATACAGTTTTTTTTTTTTTTTTTTAAACAGGGTGTTCAATTTTGTCCCTAGATAAGAAATAAGCAGCTGATCAGCTTTTCTAAAGGCTTTTCTGTGAAGATAGCACCCGAGCTGCCTATGAATGCTCAGAGTATGCAGAATGCTTTCTCTTTGGTTTTTAGGTTTAGAGTACAAAACTGGGGGAATTGATGGCTTGATTCAAAGAAAACTCTTGAAATCACTTTGGGCATGAACGAGGGGGTTGTTCTTAAAGAGACACTAGCCCTGTGGAATATCAGATAGGGATCATCCACCATGAGAACTTGCAACTCTGATACTCTTCTTGAAGAAGTCAGAGCAATAACAAGTACAGTTTCCAAGTCAAGAACCTTAAGTAAGCTTGCTGGGCAGGTTCAAAAGGTGACAGAGGTTATTTCTAAGCACAAAGTTGAAATCTCAAGGATGAAAGATGACCTTTATAAAGGAATAAGAAAGGCCAGAAGAAAGCAACTCACACAAATACTTGATCACCAGTGGTATAAAATCCCTGATGGGGTCCTGATTATTAATTAAGCACCAAGTAGAAAATCACTTCCACTTACCAATATAGGATTTTCTAGTAGCAGGCTTTCTTGCCCCCTTTTTCTACCTGCTGCATGTCTGCATGAAATAAGCATCTAAACGGTATTGGAATTAAATCATCCAGGCAGTCAGATGAAATTGACTTGGGTATATTAAACTCCCCCCACCAGACATGTGTGAGTAGATCAAGTCTGTGAGGAATCTTGTGGTAACTGCCTTAAGGGAGAACCAATGTTACCTGGGCCAAAAGGGGATCACCACAATGATTTTTGGGCTATCTTTTTCAATCTTCAGAATTACCCTGGATATCAGAAGAAAGGTTAGAAACTCACGAAGGAACATTCTCTTTCAAGATAATGAGAATGCATCTGTTTTCCAGGTTTGCTAGCAAGGAGCCCTGGAGCAAAATTTTTTAGCTGTCTGTTTTGAAAGGAAGTGAACTTACCTACTTGAGGTGTTCACTTTCACTACAACTGAATCAGTTCCTGGAAGACACCCTCATTCAATTTCCTTCATGAGGGTCTGTCCTGGTCCTGCTCAGGTTTTCTGCCACAATGTTTTGCTCTGATAAAATACAACATGCTTGCAGGGTTAAAGAATGCTGAACTCCCTAGCCGGTGTAGCCAACCTGCATAGCAGTACGACCTTGCACCTCTCTTCTTGTTTATGTACCACATGACTGTGGTATGTCTGCAATCACTTGAAGTGGTCCTGTGGACCACAGGTAATGGAGAGACTTCCAGGCAAGGATTACAACCAAAATCTCTGTTATGTTGATGTGTTTCAGTTGGTCTGCATGTCTGAAAGACTCTACATGCCTTTCACATTTAGCCCCGGAGAAACTGCTCTCCAAGCAAAATCTGATGGATATGTGGTTGGAAACTGACTTGTGATCTGAGGAGAGAAAAGAAGACCCAGGTTCAGTTGAATTTGTTTTCGCCAATGCAGTTCCCTTTTTACAAAGCCAAAAACTGTAATTTGATACTCAAGAGAATGCAAATGGTTGGTACTTTAGTTTTTCTGAAACCACTGCATCTTTCTCTTGTGTAGCCTGGCTTAGGGGAATAATGAGAATTATAGAAGCCATGAACCCTCGGACACTAAGGAATTCTCTTGCAGGAGTCAAGAGACTGATTGGAGAAGTGAAGAAAAGACTAGACAAAAATAACATTTTCTTGTGTCAAAAAGGCCTTTTGAAGAGAACTCTCTCGAAGGCAACTCGGAAACGCAATCCTGTTAGAGTCAATGAGGACTTTGCAATATTTATCCAAAATCCCAGATTGATCAAGAGACGTATCCCAAATTAATGACTCTTGACATTTGGATATAGGCTGCAAATACAAGCACGTGGTCTGAAAGAAAATATGAATTCTATTTAGTCTGCAATAAGCTATGACTGTAGCTAGGCAGTTTTTAAACACACCTCGGTGTTGTAGATAAACCAAAGGGTAATGCAGAAAACTGCAAACATAACCCAGAAACAGAGAAAATTAAAACATTCATGATGTCAGTGTCTATGGAAATGTGGTAATAAGCATTTTTCAAACACCAGCTGAAGCAGAAATTTTTTTTTTCATGAAACTGTTTCTATATGCGCCAGACTGATGCATATGTCTTGCTTTAGGAACCAGACTGATATTTACTCACTGACAATATGGATTACTGCTATAAACAAACCTCATCAGCTACCTGGATAGCTTCAATTGTTATTTTCTGTAGTTTCCGAGTCAGAGAGATGAAAGAGACCACTGATTGCAGATCACTCTTCTGTTATGGGGCCATTTCAGACCTATACAAGATGTTTTACAGTTGGACTGGACTTGCAAGTACATTTCTTCTGTTTACAAGCTACACAAACAGATGGATGTATTTTGCAAACTGCATTTGGTTTATTTTGAATTTAACAGAAGATAAACTTTCTCATAATATGAAAATAAAACACCAAATAACCAGAAAAGGCAGCCGCCAACTCCAACACGGAAACCAGTAAATCAGCCACTACTACGGATTTTGGGGGAGAAACCTGTTTTTGTTTACAAAAAAGAAAACATTAAGAACATAGATGAATTCAACAGACACACCTCTGGACTTAGAATAGAAGGAACAAAAATGTGTTTTTTTGTAGTCAATGCAAACATATTTTAGACTCCAGTTCCATTAAGTTAAAAATGGTTTTAACTCCATGATCTACCCCCAAGGGGTAACTGCACTAGTAAGGGGTTAATTTATTTAACTCTGTGTTCCATTTGCAAAGCTTTCTATGTGGGGGGGGGGGGAGGGGGGGACAGAGAACTTAAAAATCTGACCTACGAGCGCTATTATGACATCTGTAAATTAAATACTAATAATGCTCTACATAAGCATACTCTGGAGTGCAAGGAATTTAAGAGTTTTTTTTCTTTACTATTTTAGAAAAAATTCCGTATGACCCGAGGGGAGGAGCATGGAAAGAAAAAACATAATTCAAGGAGTTAATGTGGCAACTCAGGTTGGATACCAATCATCCACCCAGTTTAAATGACTCACTTTGACCCCAATGCTTAAAGAAAAGGCTTGGAAATAATAATGAAAACAAACGTACATACAAATTTACTTATTTAACTGTCACATGATGTTCAGGCAGTCCCTAGATTACGGGCATCCGACATGCAGTCAAGCCACAGTCATGAACGGGCTGCTGCAATGTTCTTTCCTTTTTCTGTCTCCATTCGTGAAGCTGCTCGCATGTCTTGTTAGAGCAGTTACTTCCACCTTCACAGAGAACAAGCAATCCGATTGGTTAAGGGAATGTCTGTTTTGATGATCTGATTGTCAGTTACACTTTTGAAGCAGTTACTGTACTGTTTTGTAGAATGGGCAAATGCCAGTGCAGCTCACTGGAGTCTAAGTGACCGTAGGTCTGGCAGAGGTCTGAAAGTGCAGGAAAATGTGGAAAACAAGTGGGTGATGCCTGCAGTACAGAAATGTGAAGTGAAGCTTAAAAAGAGGTAAGTTTAACATTCTTTTTGGAACTTTCTACTGTACTGTATTGCATTTTTATGTACTATTTGTATGAAAAAAAGGGAATGTCTGTAAAATACTGCTCTGAATCAGCTGAACCAAAATGTTAATTAGGTGTAGACAGTGGTAGCATCGACCAAACAGACCTGAGAAGTGTCTGGCTGCAGACCCTAGTACTGTATTTATATCCTGTGGAGGTCCACTTTAGTACTGTACAGTACTGCAGCCAGACACTTTTGTGAACTTCCACGTTGGTGATGTCGCAACCCATGCCTCCAAAACGTAAATCCAATGCATGTGCTGGTGATGTGTTGAAAAAAAGGAAAGCAATCACCCTGGAAAGTACAGTGAACATAATAAAAAAATAAGAGAGAGGTGAAGCACCATCTGCCATTGTGAAGGCATCAGGCTACAGCCGATCAACAATCGGGACAATTTTAAAAGACAAAGAAAGAACAAATCATGTGAAAGGCTATACCCCAATGAAAACTATGGATTATTACAAAACAAAATGCTTCACTTCTTAAGATGGAAAGGTTATTGCTAATTTGGATCGAATACCAAAATCAGAGGAATATCACTATTAGCCTTTCATTAGTGCAAGAAAAGGCTTGAAACCTTTTCAATGATTTAAAAGCTGCTTGAACAACAAGTGTGTGTGACAAAGAATTTTTTTGAGAGTAGGGGGTGGTTCCATCACTTTAAAATGAGGGCTAATTTTCGTAACATTAAAACTCGAGGTGAAGCACCAAGTGCCGCAAGGGATTTTCCTAAAATGCAGGAAAAAAATTATTGAAGAGGGAGGTTATTTGCCAGACTAAATATTTAATGTAGACGAGACTGGCTTACTTTGTAAGAAAATACCTGAAAAGACTTGCATTTTGAGAGGGAAAAAGTGCAGCAGGGCATAAGGCAGCAAAAGATAGGCCAACGTTATTGATTGGGGTAACGCTTCTGGGGATTTTAAGTTGAAGCCCTTGCTTGTACATCACTCCTTAAATCTAAGGGCACTACAGCATGTCATTAAGGTATCTCTTCCTGCTATTTGGAAGGCGAATGCAAAGGCTTGGGTTACAATTTCCATCTACGAAGACTGGTTCTTGAACCATTTTGTTCCTGCTGTTCAAAGGTATTGCTTAGCCAAAGGCATTCCTTTCAAAATTCTTCTTGTACTTGACAATGCACCTGGACATCCAAACAGTTTATATGACTTGCACTCGAATGTAAAGGTCTTATTTTTACCCCCCCACACCACTTCGCTACTTCAGCCAATGGATCAGGGAGTAATGGCCTCATTTAAGGCCTACTATCTACACTGGACCTTCTCACAAACAATCAGGGCCATCCAAGATAATGTGATGACCTTAAGGGAGCTCTGGAAGAATTATAACATCTGTGATGCCATCAAAAATATTGCCAGTTATTGGGATGAAGTAAAGCAAATATGAAAGGAGTGTAGAACAATTGTGCCCACAATTTGCACCTGCTTTACAGACTTCTACAGATGATGACACTGCTGAAGCCAGGCAAGCTGTGGTGCACACTGGTAATCAACTGCAGTTAGACATCAGTGACATGGATGTCCAAGTTACTTGATTCCCATGCCAAAGAACTGGCCAATGAAGACCTTATGGAACTGCAGCAGCAGATGATAGCATTTGAGGAAGAAAAGAAAGAGGGACCCAGAAACTCCAAAAATCAAAAATGTTTTCAACAAAAAAAGAGTTAGCTGAAGCCTTTCATCCCACTGAAGCAGGAATGGCAAAGTTAGAGGAGCAAGACCCTAATAAAGAGAAGTTCAGCCAACTTTACCATACAGTTACGGAGAGTCTCAGCTGCTATAAGGCCATTTATGATGAGAAAAAGAAAAGTTCTCTACAAACCTCCCTTGATGTCTACTTCAAGAAATTGACTCCAGCAGTAAACATCCTCTCTCCAGCAGCAGAATTCAACCCTAACTCTGCACCACCAGGCCCATTCTCACCAAGAAGTCCATTTTCTGCATCATCCAATTAATAAAGTTATCATAATGTTAACTCACAAATGAGTGTTAACCTTTACAGTAATGGTAATCCTTGTTCTTTATTTTCCATTTAAACTGTTTTAAGAACTGTTTCTTAATTTTTTTTTTTTTACAGTACGTACCGCACTGTACAAGTGCACGGACAGTTACTGTATTATTACACTGTACTTAAAATATTACTATAGTATACAATATTTTTAATTTTTTTTGGAAGTGATTCTAAAGAGTTTTATATGCAAAGAAAAGTAAAATAAATACTAGACTGAGGCAAACATTTGTCAAGTGACATTTCTTATGAACCATATGTACGCGTTTCAACTTGCATACAAATATGACTTGCGGACAGATTAAAAAACAAATTTTGTCCTCAACCTGGGGACTGGCTATATAAACAATTATGAGTTTATTATTTAAGAAATTTTGTTTTTTTTTTACTATTCATTAGATTATGTCTTACGTTTTCAAGAAAATATTTGTCATCTACAAGAACTTTTTATGCAGTGATTTTGAGTTTTTCATTTACTTTAAATTGCATTTACTTCTTTCAGCTTTTCTCAGTTAGGGGTCGTTACAGCAGATCACCTGTCCGCTCATGACTGGCAGTGGAGTTTTACAGTGTACAGTTGCCAGCCCGGTGCCCAACCTTCCGTAGAAGGCATGCACACACACGCACTCACGCCTAGGGCTAATTTAAAGTGCCCAATCCATCTACAGCATGTGCTTGGGATGTGGGAGGAAACCGATGTGACCACAGGGAGGACATGTAGACTCCGCACAGAAGTCACCCCAGCTGGGGATTGACCCAGAGAAACTCTTGCTGTGAGGCAGCAACGCTAACCACTGCACCACCGTGGCCACCCTGTTTAAACTGCATTTACTAATAACAGTTTATGTTTTTTTCATTGGTTTACAGTTATTAGTCCCTTTGACTTATTAGAACAAGTTAGTATTAAACAGTTTGTAATTTTACTTTTTTTTCCTACTGTACCTTTAAACATACAGGAGTAGCAAGTCAAGTTAATTGTTTGCAAATTGCCACTGGCTAAGCATCTTTAACAATCCTTCAATCAACTCAATATAAAACCACCTTTTGATCTTTGTTATTCTGATTAAGTCGATTCCTGTTGGTGGATGAAAAGCTAACTCTAATTTTAAAGCTTAAATAAACCAGTTTTTAAACTGCTACTTGGACTATCAGTTCTTGGCTGATTACTGGGTTCCCATTCTGGAGTTGGCAGTTGCCTTTTCTGGTTACTTGGTGTTTTAGTTCTCGTAAAGCTGTAACCACTTGGATTTGTTTTACACTTCTTGTTTATAATATGAAAATAACTCTGGTGCTTGAAATATTTGAACTTGTTTTACTACGTCTCATCTATATACTCATCTGTGTCAATCAACAAATATAATGTTACGTACTTCAGCATACTACTGACATTCAGTACTGCTATCCGCTTACATAAATTGATGTATCTCCTTAATGTTGTCATTACAAACACTTGCCTATCCTCTTATCTATCTTTTTTTTCTTTTCTCTGGGATACAATTTGATTATAATTTACTGCAAGAATATATACACCAACTATTACCAAAAGATAGATTTATACTCTGTTTCTTATAGGCTATGACTCAATTAAAAGGGTAAAGTGCTTGTTAGTGCTAAAGAGACGTTGTGTAGTGGTTATGTGTTCTTTAAACTCTGTTATATTTAGTTTAACTGTCAACCTTGCTTTAATTTTTACAAACTTCTGTGGGATCATTCACAGACGTTAAGGTTTGCCATCTTAATTCAAACAATCTCAGATACAAAATTCTCAACCCACCTTCCCCATACAGAAGTTTTTAGGGTTAGGCATAGGGGGATCCAGAGAATGGCTATGTGGTGTATGCTAAATTATTTAATCATACAGTTCTCTTTCACAACTATAGTGCAGTATCAAGAATATGTCAAAGACAATCAATTACTACTTCAACATTTTATTCAGCAAACAAATATCCAACCTAAAGCCAACAAACACATATCACTTAAATTATTTTAAACTTTTTCTATGATGTGGGACACAAAATCATGAAATGTAAAGGAATACAGCATCCCAGGGAAAACTATTTTTACACATGACTTTCTAATGCAAATATCCATGCTACACTTGAAACAAATATGTGGGTTGACCAATGAAATCAAACCAAGAAATAAGTATGTCTGAAAACCACTGTAGCACCTGGTAATAGCCAGAAGAGTTTAAGGGTAACCACACATTCTAAGACCACATCCAAAATTTTGGCTCTGATCTACATAGCGCTATCTAATTACACAACACAAACATTTTGAGATATATATATATATATATATATACATATACACATATATATACACATATATACATATATACATATATATATATACACATATATATATATACACACACACACACACACACACACACACACAATATAGGTTCATAGGTTAGTACTAGGCTAACTGCTCTTGCGAGCCATTTTAAGCCTAGCCAGTTATCCCCTGTGAGATTCAAACCCTGTATCTTGTGTTTGTAAGGCAAACACCTTAACCATTAGGCCACCCTCCCATATACATACACACACACACATCTATATATCTATATCTCTGTGTGTGTGTGTGTGTATATATATATATATATATATATATATATATATATACACACACATACATTACACACACACACACACACACACTATATATATATATATATATATATATATATATATATACACACATATACATATACATACACACATCTATATATCTATATCTCTCTATGTGTGTGTATATATATATATACATATATATATATGTATGTGTATATAAATATATATATATATATATATATATATATATATATATATATATATATATATATATATATATATATATATATATACTTCTAATTGAATAACCACCAATTAAACCAATATTCTGGCCTTCTTAATTACACTTAGTAAAACTAACATAAAGCACACACTAAATGCAGGATATAATTTAACTAAAATAACAACAATAAGAAGGGCAAATTTCCTTTATACATTTAGGCATAGCCTAATAAGCTTCCCTTCATTTATATCTAATATTGCACTACTTACATTAAAAACTGGGAATTAAAAACTCAATTATTCTAGTTCAGATTGTGTTGCATAAAATTTCGACAAACACATATATTAAATGATAGATTGGTGCCATCTAGTGGAAGAAACCATAAATGCTATAAATTCAATACCATACTAGCAGGGAAAGACCAAGTAAAATGATTCACAAAAAGTTCTTTCCATCACACTACATAATATGTATATAAATAGGTTAAAACACATTTCAATACATACATAATAAACTAGATTCTAACTATATACATAATAAATAATTCATCAATTTCCTTCATTACAATAAATAAATAACAACAAATAAATATACAAGTTAAAAGCACTTCTGTTAAAAATAATTTCTTTAATTCTTTAAAAAAAATACTTTGATTAAGATGGTTTTAGTCAGAAATCTATACATATGTTGGTACTTCACAGTTTAGCTGCCCTCATTTTGAGTACTGGGGTTATTGAAATCAAATCATTAAGGCCGGGGGGTTTATTGGCCTCCAACTGCAATTGCCATAAAAGCTCCCTGTACTCAATTAACGTCTCCCAATAGCCCCCCCTAATATTTTTCTCAACAACTTCTAAGACAAAAAAATGGTATGTAGCTAAAGGGCAATCCATCTTATGCCTATACAACGCATTCTTCGAATTATTTGTTCTTATTTCATAAAGATGTTCAGAATCCTATTTTTCAACTTATGCTCGATTTCCCAACATAAAATGAATCACATGCTTTGCAAAGAGCTATATATATGATGCCAAAGGTATCACAGTTGGAAAAGAATTTACTCTCCACTAACAAATCCCTACTCTTTATAGAAATTGATTCACTTGCATATATATGTGGGCATTGTGGGCATTTCCCACACTTGAAAGTACCCACTTTGGTTCTTCTATACTTATTCTGTCCTTTATTTCTTTCAAGAATAGTTTTTAAATTTCTTCCTTTCCTGAAGGTACACTTTAGGGGTTCTACAAACAAGTACTTTAATTCTGATAGCTCACTAAACTTCATCCACTCTTCTTCCAAGGTTTTTGTGATCCTATTGGCTTGTCCACAATAATCAACTACAAAATTATTTTCCTTTACTGTTTGATCTACTGTAGACATAGCTGAGGCCTCTGATTTACCTCTACCTAATATCGGTTCGAATCTCCCCTTTCTGCCTTCCCTTACTTCTTTTTCTATTTCTTTAACCAAGCCTGATGGATATCCTCTTTCCATAAACATTCTATATAAAGTATTACATTCTTCATCAAAATCTGTTTCCTTTGAGGTCATCCGACATGCTCTAACATACTGTCCCTTCACAATCCCTTTCTTTTGATGGAAAGGGTGTGCACTTGCAAACGCTAAATATGAGTTAGAGAAAGTTGTCTTTCTATAAAGTTTTGAGAAAAAGCCACTCTCACTTTTACCAATATTAATATCAAGAAACCTCAATTCATTACTATCACATTGAAATGTAAATTTCAAAAAATTCGTTGATTGTGAAATAAATTCAAAAAAAGCTTGAAATTCATCCTCTGTACCTACCCACAAAAAGCACATATCATCTAAAAAGCGCTTGTATAATTTCCAACATTGATTAAACTTAGAATTAATTATAAACTTACTTTCCCATACTGAAAGAATTATATTAGCATATGTCGGGGCGCATCTTGCCCCCATCGTAACCCCTTGCTCTTGCTTAAAAAATTCTCCCTCAAAGTGTATGTAATTGTTATTGAGTACCACATCCATCAAGGTTAATATTAGATAGAACTCATTATTATTAAATTTCCCATAATCAACTAGAGCTTCCTCAAAAAGCTTCATGCCTTCTTCATGGGGAATTGATGAGAACAAATCAACAATATCTATTGTATAAAATATCAAATCTTTCTCAAAAACATCCGAAGTTAATAATTCTAGCATTTCCCATGAGTCTTTCAGCACACCATTCCCAAAATTGGAAACTAACTTCAATTTTGAATCCAACCATTTAGCTATTGGTGCAGTTACTGAATTTTCCGAAGCCACTATAGGACGCATGGGTGGGCTCTCTATATGCTTATGCACTTTCGGTACCCCAAACAGGGTTGGTACCGTTGGTTTATCAACATATAAATACTGAAATGTAGGAATGTCAATTGACCCTTCCAAAACTAAATCATTAAGAACTGAATACACTTTTCTATTTGCAGTATTAATTTCATTTATAGATGCCCTGTGGTACCTTTCCTCGTTACTCAAGATTTCCATCATTTTTTCTTTATAAAGCACATAATTCATAACTACCGTCCCACCCCCTTTATCCGGCTTAGAAATTCTAATTGTTTTATCCATACTTAATCTGTTTAATAAACAATTTTCTTCCTTTGATAGATTAAAAGCTACCTTATTTCTACCCAGCTCATTTCTTAACCTTTTCTCCATCAGGCTCTCAAAATTTTTCAATTGTGGGTGCAATGGTGGGTTATAAGTACTTTTTCTTCTTAACCCACCATTGACATTATAATTTGTCTCTTGACCATGAAATAAAATCTCAAAGTTCTTTTTTCTAAGAAAAAGCTTCAGATCTATAAGGACTTTCCTAATATCAGCCCTTCTATTTGGCACAAATTTTAGCCCTTTAGAGAACAAACTAAAATGTGTTTTCTCAATGCTAATATTACTATAGTTAAAAATATTATAGCCCTGGAAAGTATGGCATGGTCCATTTACTGCAATCTGTTCCTCATCTTGAGGTATATAAACCTGTTTTTCAGTTACCATCGCTGGTAACCTCTGTTGTAATTCACATATGCAGTCCCTCTCCCCCCCCCTTCTGAAAATTTTGCTGACGATTATTCTGATAATTCTTAATTCTTTCAGATCTTCTAAGTGGGGGGTATTCTGATAAATCATTAATATCACCAATTTCATTATTCTCACTAATAGCTTCGTTACCTTCCTGTTCCTTAACCACCCATGCTGCTTCATATCCCTCATACCTAAATGCATTACTATAATTGTTACGGGGTTTGGGGTAGCTAACTTTATTCCTATAATCCTGTATATCCCTCTCTAACTTTCTACTTTTTCTTTGAAACACATTACTAATACTTCTATCAACTCTTTTTAATGTGTCATAATACATTCTCTGACATTCATTAATTGAAAATAGTAAGTCCCTTGTAATTCTACCATTGACTTCTTCTATAATATTATTTAAAAGCTCCATTTCATTTTCATTTTCTTTAATAATAACTTTTAAAACCTCTAAGCCACATTTATTAAAAATACCTAATAATTCTAAATGGAAGTTACTACCTTCTTTTACCTTATTTGGAAATTTGCATACTCTAAGTCCCTTAGGTACTATTTCTAATTTTAAACACTCCTTTAAATACAAATTTTCCAACTCTAAATTCTTGAATTTAAACAGTACTTCATCAAGTTTCTTCACATTTGACTCATAGTTTAAATTACTATCATTTTCATTAGTTTCAGGCACCATTTTATCACTAAAACTGTATTTTTTATGCAAAACATTTGAAAAATCAATATAGTACCTCTGTCCATTCAACGGCCCACCAAATGAGCCTGTTAAAGTGTCTTTATGTGAATGTCCATTGTTTTTCACCACAGCCGATACCTGTTTAGGTCTAACATCCTGCGAAACACTGGCAACAGTACTTCTTGAGACCGGGTGTCTCTAAACTCTACCCCTTCACTCGATGAGTTGAGGAGTACAGAGGGAAACTCTTTGTCCATATTGTTAGCCAAATCCACTCTTCTTCCAACACCTAGCGAGTTACCAGTTCTCTTGTTACGATTAAACAAGCTAACGCCATTGTCCACACACTCTCTCCTCTCTGAACATTCAGCTACACCTCCCGGTGGCGTTCGCGGTTTCCTGCATCTGCACAGCAAGTCGGTGACGTTCTCCCCTCTCTCTCTCACTTCCTGGTTACACGGGAACTCGAACGAGGACGTCAGCGTAGGCAATTCCTTCTGAGTAAGCAGCTCAATAAGCTGTGACAGCTGATCGGATAATTTATCCAGTCTATTAGGCTGAACACCTCCATCCATCGAGTTTTTCTCGCTCTGCTGGCCCTCCTCCATCGCCAAACAAGTTGCACAAACAGACTAAACAAAACGGCACAAGTGCTGAATCAACCAGGAACAAAACCAAAAAGCACTTGAAGGAAATGAGGCTCCAGGCGAAAATTCAGATGGTTTATTGAGGTATAAAAATAGCGTAAACGCCAGAAACACTCCACACAGCATTTTCGTGTAAAATCACTTCATCAGACAATTTTACACCCACAATGCATGCCCCTTAAATACAGAACTTCTAATTGAATAATTAAATTTTATGCAACACAATCTGAACTAGAATAATTGAGTTTTTAATTCCCAGTTTTTAATGTAAGTAGTGCAATATTAGATATAAATGAAGGGAAGCTTATTAGGCTATGCCTAAATGTATAAAGGAAATTTGCCCTTCTTGTTGTTGTTATTTTAGTTAAATTATATCCTGCATTTAGTGTGTGCTTTATGTTAGTTTTACTAAGTGTAATTAAGAAGGCCAGAATATTGGTTTAATTGGTGGTTATTCAATTAGAAGTTCTGTATTTAAGGGGCATGCATTGTGGGTGTAAAATTGTCTGATGAAGTGATTTTACACGAAAACGCTGTGTGGAGTGTTTCTGGCGTTTACGCTATTTTTATACCTCAATAAACCATCTGAATTTTCGCCTGGAGCCTCATTTCCTTCAAGTGCTTTTTGGTTTTGTTCCTGGTTGATTCAGCACTTGTGCCGTTTTGTTTAGTCTGTTGATTTAAAGAGACCCTAGATACCACTTTTGGGAGAAAGGTAGGGTTGGTTCGTAAGGATACCCTGTCTCTGTGAAAAGTTATGAACGGTGGTATAGCTATTAGGGCCTGTAATTCCGAAACCCTTCTTGCTGAGGTAATGGCCAACAGGAAAGCTGTCTTCCAGGAAAGAAATTGTAACTCCACAGAAGCTGCTGGCTCAAAGGGAGGTAGTGTCAATTTTTCTAGGACAAAGTTGAGGTCCCAAGCTGGTACTGGTGCCTTTCTTGGGGGCTTTATATTCTTGATTCCTCTAAGAAATTGCCTTAAAGGATGTGAAAACACAGGTGGATCAGTGTTGTATCTAGCTGAGATAGCTGAAGCATGTATTTTTATAGAGGAGTATGAGAGTCCATTATGTAGCATATCTGCCAAATATTCCAGGATGAGTGGGAGGCTCAAAAGTGATGCATCATGGCCCCTGGTGGTATTCCAAATGCTGAATCTCTTCCATTTGGCTGAGTAAACCTTTCTGGTGGATGGTCGGCGGGCTTCTGTCAGTATCCGCTGAACTTCCTTGGAAAGATGTAGGTTGAGGTTATTCATGGGATCTCCCAAGCTGTTAGCTGTAGCGTCTGGATGTTGGGATGAACTGTCCTGAAGTTGTGTTGAGTCAAAAGTTGGGGCCATTGAGGGAGGGCCCACGTTTTGTTGTGACATATATGCTCCGTAGTAGTGGGTACCAGTGTTGTCTTGGCCAGTCTGGAGCTATTAGGATCCCCTTGGGCTGCTCTGCTTTGATCTTTAGTAACACTGTGGTCATCAGAGGCAGAGGTGGAAATGCATAGATTTTCAGGGAGCTCCAGTTGAATGAGAGAGCATCTATTTTCCATGCTTTTGGAGGATATGTCCTTGAACAAAACTTTTGTATTTGATGATTGAGGTGGGAGGCAAATAGGTCTATGTCCGGCCTGCCCCATGTCGAAGTGAGTCGTATAAAGATTTCTGGATGTAACCTCCATTCGTGGGGGTCTAGGAAATTCCTGCTTAGACTGTCCGCCAGAACATTGTCTTTGCCTGGAACAAACTGGGATTGCAACTGTATGTTTAGGCTCAGTGATTTTTCCCAAATTTTCATTGTCAGTCTGCAAAGGGAGTAAGAATGAGTGCCCCCCTGCTTGTTTATGAACCACATCACAGTGGTGTTGTCTGTCCGTATTACTAGGTGGCCTGGTTGTAGTTGTTATCCGAAGGCCTCGATGGCATGCATTACTGCCAGCATTTCTTTTTGGTTGATGTGCAGATGTGTTTCCTTTGGAGACCATTGTCCTTGAATACATCTGCCCTCCATGTGCACCCCCCATCCAAGGTCTGAGGCGTCTGTGGTCATGGTCTGTGTTATCTGTGTTTTTTTTGAATGACATCCCTGTGTTTGACTGGCTTACCGAGGCCCACCATAGAAATTCCTTTTGTAGGCATGGAATGAGTGGTATGGTTGCTTCTAGGTTGTTGCTGTGTTGAGACCATAAGCTTTTTAGGTACCATTGAAGCTTTCTCATGTGTAGTCTTGCTAGTGGAACCAGGAGAATGCAGGATGCCATGTAACCCAGGGACTGTAGGAATCTCCTTGCAGTCATCTGGGTGAGCTTTGCTAAAGTTTTGAAGTAAAGAGTTAACTTCTTTTGCTTGTCTTCTGTCAGGTAAGCTATTTGAGAGGCTGTGTCTAGTCTAGCACCTATGAAGGTAATTTGCTGGGATGGCTGAAGTCTTGACTTTTGAAAGTTGACTGTGTATCCCAGAGCCTGTAGCAAATGTATGACATAATTCAAGTTTTTTGTCAAAGTTAGTTTGTTGTCCGCTTGTATGAGGCAATCGTCCAGGTACGGGTAGATTTGAATACCCTGGAGCCTGCAATGAGCAATTACTGAAGCCAGGCATTTAGTGAATACTCTGGGCGCAGTAGACAAGCCAAATGGCAATGCTGAGAATTGATAATGCTCTGGCCCTGCAAGAAATCTGAGGTATCTTCTGCAGCTGTGTCTGATAGGGACATGCAGGTATGCCTCCTTGAGGTCCAGAGTAATCAGCCAAGACCCCTTGCACAGCATGGGAAGGAGTTGCTGTAGAGTCAGCATTTTGAACTTTGGTACTATGAGAAAAGTGTTTAAAGCGGACAAGTCCAGTATTGGTCTCCATTGAGTTTCTTTTCTTGGAACAAGGAACAGTCTTGAGTAAAACCCCTGACCTTGTTCTGGAACTTTTTCTATTGCTTTGATCTGAGCAAGCAGAGAAATTTGCTTGATAGCCTCTGCCCTCTGGTTTTGTGGCAGGTTTGGCATGCCCAATTTCCTTGGCAAGGTATGAAAATGGAACCTGTAGCCGTGGTCTATAATGTCCAAAATCCATTTGTCCTTTGTCAGTTTGTGCCAATTTCTTGTAAACAGAGATAATTTTCCGCCCAAAGGAGCCTCTGCTTGCTCCTTGGTCAGCGGACCTAAAGGAAAGTCATAGAGAATGTCCCTGTGGGGCAGGAGAAACCCCTGTGTCACTTCTTTGGTTTGCTGGTTGCCATTGTCGTCCCCTGTAGGA
This sequence comes from Protopterus annectens, assembly GCF_019279795.1. NCBI lineage: Eukaryota > Metazoa > Chordata > Ceratodontiformes > Protopteridae > Protopterus > Protopterus annectens. The sequence goes on along the minus strand of NC_056747.1, from coordinate 575,220,802 downwards.
TCATCTGTATTGGCCTCTTCCTCGGGCACGCCTGTTTTTGCCCCTTTGAAATCTTTCAGGATTAGGAAAGGACCAGTTTTTAGAAGGCCAGTTCCTGCTGAATCTAGGTGGCTGGACCTGGAGGAAATCTTTGACTGTCTGAACTGACTTGGCTTTTTCCTCAATGGATTTTAACACATCTTTAGCATTAGCACCAAAAAGCTTGTTCTTTTCCAAGGGTGCATCAAGAAGTTTTGCCTTAACATGATCTGGTAAAGGTTGATCTTTTAACCATGCATGTCTACGAATGACCGCCCCTGTCATAGCTGCCCTACATGAAGCTTCCAATGCATCATATCCACACTGTAGAAAATGATTGCTAACTTGCTGAGAATTGTGTACAGCCTCCTGCAAAGACTTCCTATCTAAAGGTTCAGGGGAGGCCAATCTTTTCTGTAAATCATCTAACAGGAAATCCTGATATTGAAACATGTGAGAGACAATTGAGAGCTCTCATAGATAAAGTAGTGGAGGTGTAGACCTTCTTCCCCCATCTCTCTAAGGACCTCGCTTCCCTATCGGAAGGCAAAGGGTTTTTGGAAGTGGTAGCTGAAACCCCTTTAGGCCCCTGGGAAATTGTTTCTAAATCAACAGCATGGGCCCTAAAGAAATGAGAATGGGTTTCTGGGACCCTACAGTATCTGTCAGGCTTGACAGGAGCAGGAGGAAGAGTATCAGGGGTAACACTGGAGTCAGAGTATAAATCATCCAAAACATCAAGCACAGGAGGTATAGCTAAGGGTCTGTGTTGGGGCTTTTTAAGGAAGGTTCATAGGCGCTTTCTGGAATCGGAATATTCCTGGCCTTGCCACTTAAAATGCTCCCTCATGGAATGCAGAACTTCCCCAAAAGACATATTCTCAGGAGGAGAAGCCGAGGGGATAGAATCCTCTGCATCTGAATCCTCATAGGTCTGGAAGGGCTCTTCCTGGCTTTCGGAGTGAACAGAGTCCTCAGAATCTTCATCTGTGGGAAGAGGGTCAGGGGGTTCGACCCTGGGCCTCTTATCAGGAGGAGTCTGGGATCCTCTCTCAGGATGGGCCTGGGAACCTCTGATCAAGGAAATTAAATCTGCGGCCATAGCCATGATTTGAGTTTCAGGAGTAGGCTGAGGTAAGGCTTTAGCAGAAAGATGCTTGGACTTGCTGGCTGCCTTGGCACGTGTGTAGGCCTTGATAGACATGGACATGGGAGGCCTAGCTGCTCCATGTGCAGGAGTGACCTTATCAACAGCAATGGTCTCGGGCATTTCCTCGGTTTCAGTATCCGGAGGAAAGTCAATAACTGGCGTCGGAGTGGCCTCCGGTATCGGAGGTATCGGTAATGCGGTTTCTTCGGTTCGTAGCGGTGGAATAACCGCCTCAGAGGGAACCAGAGCACTCTGTTAGTTTTGGCGTGGTGTCGGTGGAAGACGCGGGCCAAGGATGTCGGTCCCGGTCTTTTCATTTCTTAGGAGTCTGCGTTGTCGTTTGTTCCGACAGCATCGTGTAATCAAATTTATCGCCGAAAAAGTCTTCAGCGAACTCCGCCCGGCGCCTGAGTGCGCTTGTTGAAGCAAGCACAGGCGGCACAGGCCGAGACGTCGTGGTCTGGGCCAAGGCAAGGGAGGCAGTAAGAGTGGAAATCCTTATGAGGTATGTTTACCACAAGACAAACAATTATTTACTTTTTCAGTAATTTCTGACATCGGCTGAGGCAAGAAAAGGTCCCAAACGGGGTACTTAGCTTTTTTGAGGACTTCGGATTCGAAGAATACAGGAGCTGACTGACCGGCACTTGCGAACTGCTTCTGCTTCGGGCACCGCGCGGCAAGAAAGACTGAAGATGGCGTCGGCTGATGCTTATGTACTCCAGCCGCTCTGACGTCGGAGAGAAATGCGACATCAGCCGACGTCAGACCCAGACTTTGGAATCCGGCCGGCCGAGGGCTGCCTGAGGCAGGACAACCCATATGTTATGACTGCAGTTGCATTCCTGAAGGACATCCCTTCTTGCTGAAGTGATTGCCAGACGTAAAGCTGTTTTCCAGGATAAAAACTTTATATCTGCAGTAGCAGTTGGTTCAAATGGAGGCAGGGTGAGCTTTTCCAACACAAAATTGAGGTCCCATGCAGGAACTGGCGATTTCTGGGAGGCCTTAAATTTTTGGCCCCTCTAATATACTGTTTTAGCAAAGGATGAGAAAAGATTGGTGGCTCTGTGTTGTAATGAGCCGAGATGGCAGAGGCATGGATTTTTATTGATGAAAAAGATAGGCCCTTGTCAAGCATCTCAGTCAAGTATTGTAAAATCGGAGGAATATTTGGCTTTGCTGTGTCAGTTCCTTGTGCTTGGTTCCAAGCACAGAATCTCTTCCATTTATCAGCATAAGACTTTCTAGTACTAGGCCTTCTGGCTTCCAAAATGACATCCATCACAGATTTACTGAGAGGTGCTTGAATAACTACATGATCAGCCATGCTGCCAGGTTCAGAGTTTGGCGCGGATTGTGCAGGATCTGACTGTTTTGCTGAGACAGTAAATGAGGTATTTGAGGCAAGTACCAAGGAGGGAGTTGAAACATATTCCTTAGGACTGGATACCAGTGTTGGCAAGGCCAGTCCAGGGCAATTAGAATCATTTTTGGTTTTTCTTGTCTGACCTTTAGTAGGACCTTGAGAAGAAGAGGCAGAGGAGGAAAGGCGTAAACCGATAGGTTTTTCCAACTGAAGGCTGGGCATCCACTTTCCATGCTTGTCTGAGAAGTCCTTGTGCAGAATTTGTCCAGTTGATAATTCTGGGGAGAGGCAAATAGATCTATGTCCGGGCTCCCCCATTTCTTTATCATGCTGAAGACTTGTGTATCCAGTTTCCACTTGTGAGGGTCCATAAGGTTTCTGTTTAAGTCGTCTGCCAGAGTATTTTGTTTTCCTGGCAGGAATTGAGCTTGAAGATGTACTTGGTAAGTCCAGCCTGGGTCCCACAATGCCATGGCTAGTCTGCAAGGGGGGCAGTAATGTGTGCCCCCCTGCTTGTTTATGTACCACATAACCGTGGTGTTGTCCGTCTTTATCAGTAGTTGCCCTGGATGAAGTAAGTCCTTGAAGGCTGTCAGGGCATTCTGAACAGGTAACATCTCTTTCTGGTTGATATGCAGATGCATTTGTTTTGGGCTCCATATGCCCTGAATGCATCTCCTCACTAGGTGGTCCCCCCAACCATAGTCCGATGCATCTGTAGTTAGGGTTTGGCTGGCAGGGGGTAGAGTGAAAGACCACCCCATGTTCTGATGACATGTCTCTGCCCACCAAAGAAACTCCTGTCGTAGGCAGGGAATGAGAGGAATTATTGTTTCCAGACTGCGACAGTGCTGACTCCATAAACCTTTTAAGTACCACTGTAGTTTCCTCATATGCAGTCTTACATATGGAATCAGTAGAATGCAGGAAGCCATGAACCCCAAAGCCTCCAGAATGAGTCTTGCAGATAAAACTGGGTTTTTGTTGCCATCTGTTTGAAGTAAACAATCAGCTGCCTTTGTTTATCTGGCGTAAGGCAAGCCATCTGGGCAGTTGTATTCAAGCTTGCACCCAGGAATGTTATCTTCTGAGAGGGTACCAGTTGTGATTTCTTTTCATTTAATTGTGTACCCTAGGCTTGTTAGGGGCCTTTTCACAAACGCCAGATGCTGAAGAAGAACATCCTTGTTTTCTGCTTGAATGAGACAGTCATCCAAGTAAGGACAGATTTGTATGCTTCTTTGTCTGCAAAATGCAATTACTGGTGCCATGCACTTTGTAAAGACCCTGGGCGCAGTAGATAAGCCAAAGGGTAGTGCAGAGAATTGGTAATGCATAAAGCCAGCCTTGAAGCAGAGGTATCTTCTGCATGATTCCCTTATTGGGATATGCAGGTATGCCTCGTAAGTCTAGAGTCACTAGCCAAGCGTTCTTGCCCAGCATGGGCAGAAGCTGCTGCAAAGTTTACATTTTGAATTTTTATGTCCAAGAATGTGTTCAAAATTGATAAATCCAGTACTGGGCGCCAGGCCTTGTTTTTTCTGGGTACCAAGAACAATCTTGAGTAAAACCCTTGTCCTTTTTCCTGTTCTGGCTGAATAGCCCCCATATCCATGAGGGATGCAACTTGTTTCTCTGCATCTGCCTATTGATTTTGTGGCAGATCTGGCCAACCGTTTGGAATTGGCAGAGTATGGAAATGAAATCTGTATCCCTAGGATATCATGTTTAATACCCACTTGTCCTGGGTTATTAACTGCCAATTTTGAGCATCAAGTACTAATTTTCCCCCTAAGGGGGCTGCCAAAAGGTAAGTGCTTGGTGATGACAGAGGGAAGTCATCGAGACTGTTTACTGTAGGGTTGCGCTTTATTTCCTCCAGATTTGGAGGTAGAGGCACCCCATTGCTTTGACCTGTTAGAATCCTGTAATTGGTATCTAGAGCCCTTAGAGCGCCTGGATTTGCCCTGTGAAGCTCTGTCGGACACAGGAAAGAACCAATTTTTTTGTAGACCAGTGTCTGCTGAATCTTGGTGGCTGCACTTGTAAAAAGTCTTTTACAGTTTGCATAGACTTAGCTTTGTCTTCCATTTTCTTTAAAACGTCTTCTGCCTCATCACCAGAGTATCATGCTGTAAAGGTGCATCCAACAATTTAGCTTTAACATGATCAGGCAAATTTTGCTCCTTTAGCCAGGCATACCTTCTAATCACAGATCCAGTAACTGAGGCCTCCAAGGAATCAAAACCACATTGCAAAGTATGCTTTCCAACTTGTTTTGCTGCATGCAATAATTCCTGTAATTCTTTATTTTCCACACATTCAGAAATCAACATTTTCTGTTTCAATAATCCCATAACATGCTGTTGATATTTAATCATATAAAACTGGCAGTTTAAGGCCCTAATTGCCAAGGTTGCAGACATATAAACCTTCTTTCCCCATCTATCCAGCGTCCTGGAATCTATCAGAGCAGGTAGGATTCTTAGCTGTTGAGGCCTTTACACCTTTGTGACCCTGTGAGATAGTTTCAGGGTCAGCGGCAGGGTTTTTGAATAAAAATTTGTGAGAGTCAATAACCCTGTAATATGTCTGGCTTGCTAGGAACCGGAGATAAGGAATCTGAAGTCATGTTCGATTCTGAAAACACATCAACAATGTCTAATACAGGAGGTATGGCTAAAGGCCTATGCTGAGGAAGAAGAAAATCCCTAAGCCTCTTTATTGATTCTGAGAAATCTTGACTCTCCCAATGAAAATGTTCCTTCAAAGCATGCAAGGTTTCTCCAAAGGAATAATCTTCAGGAGTAGATGCAGATGGGATGGATTCCTCTACATATGAATCCTCAGAGGGTGGTATAGAAAATTCCAGATCAGAAGAAATAGAAATCTGATCTGAAGATTCATAATTAGTGTCTTGCCTAGGCCTCTTATTGGGGGGAGGGGTTGGGAACCCCTGATCAAGGTAATTAGGTCTTCAGCCATCTTGATCATCTGCTTTTTGGGCATAGAGGCCTGAGCACATGGCGCATGCATCGATTTTTTAGCCTTAAAAGTTGCTTTTGTCTTTGCTATTCAAGCTGGTGTTGGTTTTATATAGAAATGCTGAGGCCTGAAGACACCCTCAGAAGCCGGTGACTGCTCAGCGGCTCTGGACCCATCCAAGTGAGAGACATCCACGGTTACAATACGATGAGAAACTCTAGGTGTGCCGGACTCCACATGGGTCTCTGTAGAGGCCTACAAATCGAAAGTAGTGGGTATCGGGGGCTGCAAAAGCACCTCACTGAATACCGGTGAACCAGCGACTGGCTTAGGGGAAGCTTTGTTGTCGGTTTTGGACCTCAATGGTCAAATGTCCTTTTCTTTGCGGTTTTTGTGAACTCCGGTAGTCGGATTGCTATCAGACAACATTTCAGGGTAGTTGAATCTGTTTCCAAAATATTTTGAAGCAAAGATATACCGATGCTTAATAGTGCGTTGGTTAAATCTAGCACAAAACCGACAAGGCACGTTATGATCTGGGCCTAGTCAAGGAATACAGTAAAAATGAAAATCCTTACGAGGCATTTGCTTCCCACAAGTAATGCAATTATTAACTTTTACTGACATCGGTATGGAGCAAGAAAAAGTTTCCCCAATGGGGTACTCAGCTTTAATTGAAAACTTCAGTTCTGAAACTAGAATTCGAAAATTTCAGGAGTCGCCCGACCGGCACTTGCAAACTGCTTCTGCTTCGGGCACCGCGCGACAAGAAAGACTAAAGAAAATGGCGTCGGCCATCTGTTTTATACCCCTGACGACCTGACGTCATGGAAGAGGAGACAACCGATGCAGGACCCAAGACTTTGATATTCAGGCCGACTGAGGGCAACCTGCCAGCAGATTACCCAAATGTAATGACTGCAGCAGTGAAACACGAAGATCATCACAACTTAAATTTAAATCATTCAAAACTTAAACCACTATCTAAAACAAATTTTCACAAACTAAACCCTGATAAAAAGAATATCTGAACAACCCCTTTTCTTTAGGGAAAACGTATTAAGCAATTAAAAATGGGAAAGACCCTGGCCCAGATGGCTTTCATGCTAAATTTTCTATGTTTTTTAAATCTTTTATTGGGAAAATGTTGTTAACTAGTACTAAATGAATTTCAGATCTCTATTTAAACCACTCTACAACCATAGCAATATGTAAACTTAAAAATTATAGGACTATGATTAGCAAGTTCATCTAACTCTTATAAACCTCAACTTAAAAAATATATGCTTCACTATTAGCCAATAGAAAAGCTATTCTTTTCTTGAGCATATCATTTTTTCTATTCGGCTTCTTTCACAGAAATTACCATATACTAACTCTTGAACCTCTCCAATCAATCAAATACAGTAATCACAACTATTTTGCTTTAGCCCTAGATGCATCTAAAGCATCCAGTCATATGAACTTAAAATTTACATTTGAAGCTATATATCATTTAGGACTTTCCAGATAACTTTATTAAAGCAATACAAATTCTCTACACAAAGACTTGTACTCAAGTAACAAATCAACAAACAATACTCAAACCCTATTCATATTATTAATGGCACCAGGCAGGGATGCCCCTTTCTCCTTATTTAACCTATAAAAAGAGTCCGTGTGTCAAAAACTCAGAAATCTTATCATAAAATTCCTAAAATCAATAAAATCCCCATTCTGTTAAAAGTTTTTGCTGATAACATCTTCTTATTGTTTAAATATTTTTGGGAGATCCATTTTTAACAAATTGATACCTACCACACATTTCCCAAAGATAAACTCTGTGCAAATAAATCTGCACTACTACTTCTAGATTCCCAGTACTTAAACACTTCAACTCTTTCCACGACATTAAAATAAACTCTTCTCTGTAATACTTAATAAAATTCAGTCAAGACCCCACATTACATTACAACAACCCAGAGAAACCCTGACAAAATATCAAAAATGACCTGACCAGATGGAAAATACTGAACATCTTTCTAGTCAAAAAACTGCAATAATCAAAATTAATATAATACCCACAATATTTTTCTACTTTATATCTGTCTATCTCAATTCTATTTCCAAGAAAACTTTCAAAGAAACCAATTCAACACCATCTAAACTCATCTGGTCACTCAAATCACTTGCAGTGACCTGTGGCAAACTAACTGTACCTAGATATCAAGGTGGTCTAGGACCAACACATTTCTTACAGTACTAGATTATAAATGCCACCAAACTTTTGAAAATAACTTCTACACCCAAATTAAATTCACAGCAACCAGTATGGGTCAAAATATGGTCTGAACACATATCAACCTATTATTGTAACTTTAGTTCTCCCTTATCTACAGTAAAAAGATATCAAAGATTTAAACGTTCATGTTTTATTACTAATAAAATAACTTTTGAAAAAAAAAAAAAGTTTTATACCTTAAAATCTAATCTAACCTTTGAACTATCTCAACAAATAACATCGAACCTTAATTTCAAACTAAATAACCATATGTTAGACCTCTCCAAGTACAAATTAATAAAAAATAATACAATCTGGGATTTTGTGATGCACACTCCACTCTCAATTAGTAAATTAAGAAACCACAAATTCGCCATTAGGATACTTACTCATTTTAAAACAAATTTTATATCTACACCACCACAAATACCCCGTTCTCAGTTTACAATTCACGGACTATAATTTGAGTAACTTTGAATTTAATATAGGTTTGTTCATTAAGCAAAACCAAACAGACTTGCTGCTTCAATTAAATACAAAAGTGAAATTTTATTCTCAAAATACTGGAAAAAACAGAAACCCCCAACACTCACTGAAATAAGCAAATCCATCCATTTTAATGTTAAATATATCCCTGTTAAGAAACTTGTTTTATACTCAGTTCATGATTTTAAATGATGCTTACTGGTCTCCAGTCAAATTAGCTTCCACATTCCCACCAGCATCACTAACATGTCAATCGTGGATTGGACAATGCTGATTTAATACAAATCATTTGGAGTTGTAAATACACAACACATCTGTGGAGTTTCTTTAAAAACAGGTTTACTGATTTAAGCCTTAATGACAGAATTAATACAAAACACTTCGCCCATCTCAATATTCCTCCAAACAATGCATCTTTCAAAGACATACTCATACTAACAATTCTTATGTTAACCAAATGTTATATTACACAAAATTAGCTTGACTAAGAATCTTTCATGGACTTGTTCAAAGAAATGGCAAATACATGTTAGGTTTTCATGATTTCACTTCATAGCAGAAAAAAAAACATTCCTCTTCTCAAGGAGTAATGGACAACAGCTCTTAAAATAATCAATTAAATGCCAAACCGTTTTTCATAAAATCCTCAAACATTTTTAAGTACTATTAAAACATCTAACATATTAATTCACATCTCAGTCATTATTTTTCCTTTTTAACTAGAAATAGAAATCTGTTCCATTAATCGGTTTTAGCGCACTTCACTTTTCGTGCATATTTGCATATAGTTTTGTACGGTTACTGTAAACCAGTATTTATTTCTAGTGTTTGTTTTGACTCTCTCGTAACTCACTCTTCTACTTTATTAGCAACAATACTACAGGACAGAAATTTGGGAAAAAAAAAAAAAAAAAAAAAAAGGTAATTCATGGAAAGAAGTCTAAAATCAGCATTTTGAATTTTGGTACTTTCACATACAGACTTAGGAATGAAAGCTCTAGTACTGATTATCTCTTTCTTTGGAGCTAGAAACATTTTGGAATAGATGCTTTTGCCCTGTTGATTAACGGGCACTAGTTCTAGGACTCCTTGAGTATCTAAAGACTCTGAGAACCTGAGGGAAAAAAGAAAACATGTCTTACCATAACGTTCCATCTGTGTTGTTCATCTTCTTTCATTCATCACAGATAGGTTTGGTTCCGACGGCTCGGAACAGAGTCGGCGGCCTATTACCAAGTTCACGCCAGCCAAAACTCTCAAGCTAAGCTTCTACCCACAATGCCCTTCTCCCTGTTACCTCAGATCAAGTTTGCCTGTGATAGACCAGAAAAGCAGAGGCCGCTTCTACACAAATGCCCTAAGATACCACTTGAACCCAAAGTATCCCCCTGGAGTCTTTGGAAGGAGAAAGAGAACGGATAGTGTTGAATGAAAGATGAACACCACAGATGGAATGTTATGGCAAGACATAATTTCTTTATCTGATGATGTTAATCTTTTCATCCATCACTGATGGGACAGAATCCCAAGCTACCTTGAGACACATGGGCGGCCCATTATGGAAGAATGTTCCAGAGTACCACTGAGCCGAAGGCAGCTCTCCCTATGGAGAACACATCTGGACGACATAATAGCTACCAAGAACAAGGATTTCCAAGACAAGAATTTCAGGTTACACTTCACTGCGGTTTCAAAAGGGGGGTTGAGTCAAAGACTGTAGAACTAACATGAGGTTCCATGGCTCTATAGGCTGTCTGACTGGGGGCCTGATATGTGAAACTCCTTTGAGAAAGGTTTTACATAAATGTAGTGACCGATGAGCTTTCTTTAGGAACTGTGGAATCACAGGAAGGGGGGATAAGCATAAAGAAGTTCCGTGGGCCAATTGTGAACTCACAGCATCCCTCGGGAACTCCTCCTTTGGGTGGGGGATAGGCAAAATAGCTGCTGCACTTGGTCGATGGAGAGGCGAAAAGGTCGCAGTACGGCTGGCCCAGTGGCTGAAAATTTTTGCCGCCACAACGGGATTGAGGGACCACTTGTGGGGCAGGAGACTACATCTGCTCAACCTGTCCGCAATCACGTTGGAACTCCCCGGGATATGCGCTGCTATCAGAAAGCAGCTGGAAGCTATCGCCCACTGCCAAATCCTCATGGCCTCTCGACACAAGGGGTAGGAGACTTGGTTCTTTCTTGCTTGTTAACATTCCAGACCACTGACATGCTGTCTGAATGAACTGCAATTGTCCCAGAAGAAAGAACCGGATGAAATGCCTGCAACGCAAACTACACCACTCTCAGTTCAAGAACGTTGATATGCTTGGTCTCCAAAGTGGACCATGTGCCTTGAAGCATCTTTTCCTGGAAATGGCCCCCCACCCGATCAGGGAAGCATTCGTGGTCACAGTAGCCTTGGGCTGAGGGGACTGCAATGGGTGGCTCCAAAGTTCTGTGTCTGGCCTCATCCACCAAAGAAGGTCCTGTTTGCATGAGTTGGTTATTTGAACCTGGAAATGTAGAGGGTGGTGATTCAGGAACCACTGAGAAGAAGCCATTGAAGAATTCACATGTGCAGCTTCACAAGAGGCACTACCTGGGACTGAAGCTGCCATAGATCCTAGGGCCTGAAGAACTTTTCTCACTGAGACTTTGTTTTGACAGAGTATCACACGGAGTTCAAGCCTCAGTCTCTGGACTCTGAGCTGGGAGCGACACCAGACAGGCTCAGGTGTTGAATACTGCTCTGATAAATTCCATCTGCTAGGTAGGGACCAGGTTTGACTTCTCCCACTGCACAGTTATCCCCAAAATCTCCGCTACAGAAAGTGTGCGCTGTAGAGCTGTTACACGAAGATACTCGGTGGGGGTGGTGAGGAGCCAATGGCCCAAATATGGAAACACCCAGAATCCTTGCAGTCTCAAGTGAGCTATGACCACTGCCATGCACTTTGTGAACACTCTGGGGGCTGTAGAGACACCAAACGGCAGGGCATGAAACTGGTAATGATTAGCTCTTACCCGGAAGTGAAGCAGACTCCTGGAGCACTTGTCCATTTTGATAAGGTAATACGCATCTCTGAGATCTATCGAGCACATCCAATCGCTCTCACTCAGAAAAGGGAAAATAAAGTGAACAGCGACCATCTGGAATTTGATTTGGGTGACAGACTTGTTCAAGCTGCCAAGATCCAGAATGGGTCTCCAGTCCCCTGTTTTGGTACCAAAAATAATCTAGAGTAAAATCTGGATCCGCATTGGACTGGTGGGACTGGTTGGATGACTGGGTGGAACATCTGGAAGTTTTGTTGGAAGTTTAGAGTAAGAAATAATGGGAATGGTGTAACCTCTGGTAATTATACTCGGCACCCAATGATCGGTGGTAATGGAGTGCCAGGCAGCTTGGTGCAGACAGAAACAACCCCTGACTGCTTCCAGAGGCAAGCAATCGGGCAGCTCTTCAGAAGTGCTGGTAAGACTGTCCAGAGGAAAAGAGTCTCTGGAGCCTTGGTTACGTGGACACCCTCGGCCTCTATAGTGGCATCTTCCAGAGTTGTTACCCCTCTGCCTCTGGGGGTATTTCTCACCACATGCAGCACAGAAAGGACCCTGAGATTTTTTTGTGCCACCTCCTGCCACTCCTCTGGTTAGTGGAAAAACAGCGCATATGGCAGATAGGGTCTTACCATCCTGCTCGTACCCGACTTGTGTGTCCTTCACTTTGGAACCAAAAAAGGGAAGATGCTTCGATGGAAGCATTCAGAAAGGAAGACTTGAAGGGATCCGCGAGGTCACAAATGCACATCCAGACATGATGCCTCATAATGCCTGAACCGGCAGCTCTAGCTGCCCCTTCGGTTACAAGTGAAAGCAACCTCATGGACAAGTTGGAGATGGATTCCAGGGTAGCAAGTTGCGAGGCAACTTTGTCCCATACCTCGTCAGACAACTGTCTTGCAAGTGTTCCAGAGAGTTCTGAAATAAAGTCTCTTTGGAGCCTTGTAAAATGTGTCAAATGGTTCAGGGACTGAATGGCAAAGGTCGCTGATGCAAACATTCACTTCTCCAATCTGTCCACGGGCCAGGACTCCCTATTGGGTGGATGGACAGCAGGACTCTTCAGCCAGATCCTTTTTTGTGGCCTCTGCCACCACCACCATAACGTCAACTGGTAACCCTCTCGATCATTGTGGGTTCTCCTTGGGATGGAGAAGAATTTTGTCGGGTCTGAGTGATTGCCTCAATAGAATCAACGTTGTTCCATGTGCGTTGCACTATGAGCTGGACTAGCTCGTCAGCAAGTGGGGTCACCCACAAGGTAGATGGCTGTGCATGGAAAGTCTGCAGGAACACCGACTCCTCAGAGGAAGGGTTGGAGAGCTTCCAGTCACCCCTCTGCTTTAACATTTCAAGGATGTCTCTGAATGAGACATCAGGGGGTGACCGTGGGGACCCTTCACCATCACTGTAATCAGTGTCTTCCGTTAGAGACTCCTCAGGTGAGTCAACATGCTTCCTCTTACATGATCTGTTCTGTGGGGGCTGCTCAGTTGGGACATCCGAGGAGGACTTTCAAGAGTGGGTACCCTGGACCGGGGTTTCCTGCGGCTTCCCTGCCCGGTGTCCCAGGGAGGTGGTCTGTGGCAGCTGTAGCTCAGGAGGAGAAATCTGGTGTTCTGACGTCGGCGGAATGCTTCCGGAAGCAACAGTCCTCTCCATCACACGGAAAGCAGGCCCGCCCGAAGAGGGATGGGAGCCTGGAACACAGGACAACCTTGAAACCAGGGTTACACCCCGGTCCATCGAACCTGCTCCTGAGGTTGGAGCCTCAAGTTGGATCAGTGCAGACAAGGCTACTGGCACAGAGGATGGAACCGAAGAACTACACAGAACCGTGCCCCAAACCGAGAAGCCCGACTCCCAATCACAAGATCGAGGGAGGACCGGTTAAGCAGGAACAGAGGACCAAAGAGACAGGCCCGGAGCCTCAGTGAGGTCCACTACAAATGCAGAGATGGCGGTTTGGAGGAGGAGGACGACGGAGCAGAAGGCTTCGGAACCAGGATGGCCAAAGGAGAAGAATAGGGTGGAGTCCGTGGAGAGGTCAACCCAAGTCCTGCAGGAGGATGGGTCTTGGAAGGCATGGATATCTCCCTGGCTGCCAACAGCTGATCCACAAGACGCACCACATCAACTTCTGAAAGGCTCCTGGTGGATCTAGTGGATATTATGGATGGGGAGTCAGGTTGGCCTAAGAACGGGTCTATGGACGGAGAGAATCGGGTCCGTGGTGCATGACCTGTTGGCACTGATGGCTTGAGTTTAGAGACAGGGAGTACTGGGGTCAAATCCAGTGTTGCTGTAATAGAGCTCGGTGCTGAAGGGACACTCAGAGCTGCAACGGGAGGTTCAATCACTACTGCAGAGCTTGGCATCGACTGTGTGCACTGTGCCGAAATGGCCATAGGTGCCAAACTCATAGCAGGCGTGGTGAGGTCTATAGTCTGTGCCAGAGAAAATATCAGAGCTGGCGATAAAGCCGGCACCGGTGTAGCAATAGATGAAGTGCTCAGAGCAGACTAGGACAGTGCTGATGAGGCAGGCTTATGCTCAGAGAATAACTTCTGAATTTTTGGTTTCACAGAATTACCCTGGTCACCCGAGGATGAGGAGTGAACCAAATGAGGCCTTTTCATAACTTTCATAGGAGGGATTGACACCTCCATCCCAGAAAGGGCCTCTGAAAAGGGAGATTTAAGTAGTCCGTTCAAGATTAGTTTATTCTTGCGCTTGCTAAGAATGCGTTAGCTGAAACACTGGCAAAACCCATAGGGAAGCCGCGCCAAAAGGTGGGGCACCCCCAATCAATCATGAGAGTCACTATTAGGTAGTTCATCATTACACGAGGTATAGCGTTTGAAACCCGATGTACCCTTCTCATCAGACATCTTGAAAAGTAAACGCAATTCAAAAACTTCAGAAAAATGAAACTAATTTCCTAACACAAAAAAGATTCAAACACATGCAGGAAATATAAACAACTCCAATAACAAAAACGCACCACTACAGTAGAAAGAACAGGGAAGAATACAAACTATGGTATTCAAGGAATACCACAAGGGTAGAGAGAAAAGGGCCGTACCAGCAATGGTACTGAAAAGGGCTACCAATGGGTAGAAATAGAGAGAAATATATCTAACACTACTGTAATGTGACAAGAAAAGAGCTATAGCTCACAAATTTTTTAGAAACAGACAAGTTTTTTTACACAAATATCAAACAATTTTCCACTTAGCTGAGAGCTCGGCTGAAACGCAGCTTTACAGCTATGCGGTAAACGAGATCAGAGTTAACCGGGAGAAGGGCATTGTGGGTAGAAGCTTAGCTCGAGAGTTTTTGGCTGGCATGATCTTGGTAATAGACCAACTCAGTTCCGAGGGCTCAGAACCAAACCTATCAGTGATGAATGTAAAGAAGATTAACAACATCAGATTAAAATTTTGGTCTAGAAGATGGAGAGATACTCCCCTGAAATGAGATTTTTGTATCCAGTGCCATATGCAACTCTCCTACACCACTTTTAGCAACCAAGAATCTCAATCTTTTGCCAAAGTGCGTGGTGAAGACCCGTTTGTGGGACAGATTTTGAGAGATAATGGTTGGAGGACAGAGAAGGGGGAAAGAATGCTAATATAGTCATTCTGTATTGCTGGTATGTCATTTTTGTCTGAAAAGCACCCGGTTTATTTCATTGCAGACATCTCTTTTGTACATTGTTTGTCAGAAAAAGACCTTTTGCTTATTTGGCTTTTTTGTGAAAGACAGCCCTGTAAGATTTGTACTGAGGTACATAAAAATCTTATAAACTCAATGATTAATTTTCACCTACCATTATATTGTCAGATAACCTGGGTAGCAGAACATCCAAACAATATTTCATTATCTAAAGCAGAAGTAAGATTTCAGACTATACCTCATCAGCAAATCTTTGATTCCATACCCAAGCATACCTCCAACACTATCACTGGCAGTGGCCCTAGATACAGTATCTGCACAACCATACACTGTTTAAAGCATAATTAGATACATGGGACAGGACACAAAACAGTTTAGTCAAAAAAAAAAAAAAAAAAAAAACTTTGTATGCAGAGAGATAACCACTTCCCTCAAACTGTTCCATATGACAAAAATATAAATGCCCACTTATGCCTGATCATTTAGAATTCTGAAGGCTGAAGTAAAAAAAGAAAACGGTCTCTTACCTATGTGGTTCAATATCTTGCCTTTCATGTCACCAGGAGAAGGATTTGTGTTAAGTTCCACCCGTTACCAGCATGAGACACAACTGATGCAAGGTGAAATTAAAGAAATGTATTAGCCTGAGGTATCTTATGCAGGTAATCTGTTTTTTTTTTTCTTTAGATAAAATTACAGCTAGATAACAGGATAATTACAGGCTGCATTTAACACATCCTCCAGGGCTGGCAGTACAGGACAGAAAAGAGAGAGGAATTTGGGATATCCATCAGATGGCTGAAAAAAACTACAGATGAAGCTGAAGAGGTGAGGGAGTGGTCTGAGAACAGCCAATGACCACTGCAATTTCACAAATGCACACTACCCCCTCAGTTCAAGGGGAACATCTGTTTTTTCCAAGAAAAATACCTTCGGCATCATGGCTATGGTCCGATTAAAAGAATATTCCTCCATGAGGATAAGAAATGAGACTGTTCACACTGCCTATCTTGACGTGGCCAAAGCCTTTGACACTACTCCCCACTCAGGGATAATAGAGAAACAATCTAAACTAGGCATCAATCCATATGTTAGCAGATGGGTAAGCAAACGCACACCTAATCAAAATAGGGGAAGCCACCTCAAGCAGTAGTCGCGTTAATGAGCAGCGTTTTCCAGGGATCAGTCTTTGAACCTCTGTTATTGGGGATATACTTTTCTCAGGCCAGGTCAAAACCGGTGGGCTATAGCTGAACAGGTTTGCAGATGACTGCAAGTTGGGTGCAGTCATCAATTCCCAAAATGATGTGGACATCCTCCAAGAGGGTCACACCCAAACAACTGACTGGTTCCAGAAACATGGCCTCAAGCTGAATGCCAAAATATGCATTATCCCCTTTGGGGAGAATGGCATCCCCACATATCACATTAATAACGTACTAAGCACGCACTCAGTCGTGAGGGATTTGGGCACCCAGGCTGATAGCGACCCGATTTTGACCACCATGTTTCTTCCATTGTATGGAAAGCTTTCTACATGGCCCACCTCATAAGTAAGGGTATCTATCCAGAGACAAGGAGGTAATAGCATCCCTATACTCATCCCTCACAAGGCCAATTATTGAGTACAATGCCCCCTGGGGCACGTACCTCGCAAAGAAAAGACAGCAGCTGGAGAGACCACAGAAGTTCCTCACCAGGAGAGTCAAGGGCCTCAAACATCCACCCTACACAACTGGG